>NW_022156717.1:4240361-4473192 GCF_004355905.1 Pyricularia grisea
TTTTTTTTTTTTTTTTTTTTTTTTTTTTTTTTTTTTTTTAATTCTCCCACTGTTCTTCGTATCAAAAGCAAATGAGACCTGAATAAAGCAAGCGCCTTGTTGGGTTCTGAATCAACTCTTGCTAGTATTGCTCACGAGCATACATAACTATCAATCTTGGCATGGACTCAAAATGGCCGGTGCCTATGATGAGTTGCCCGTGTTAAATATGATCCATCAGATTCGCATTTATTTTGCCATTTTCAAGTCCTGCTGTTGCCTGCTGAACAGCACTCTGCCTTTTTTCCCCTTCTTGTATGCGCAAAACACGATGGACTGGTCCCGATAAAAATATGTGACTTCATAATTTATACGACACAAGAATCCTGTGTCGCTTTACTCACTCGCTTACCAAGTCTCCCTTCCTTTCAATGACTCTGGTGGTCGAACCATGTGCTGAGTCTCACGTTATAGCCTTCAACACCAGCTCAGAACCCAATCACACATTCCGGCAAGTCATGGACTAAGGTGTGCTCGTTCCCAGATCCACGTCTTTCTGTCATCCTCGAGACTGACTGTATATTCCAGTCAGTCCGCATTCATTATTGCTCAACTTCCCGCAGGTAGTCGGTTGCCATATCAGCGCAGACTCGAGGGTGCAGTGATCTGGCGTTAACACCATGCCGGCTGGTTTTACGGACAGCCGGACTAGACCAAGTACAGCAAAGTTGGTCTTGTTTTGATCGAGGCGCGAGAAACCAACGCACACCAAACAAACACAAGACTTTGGACGAACAGCGGACAAATGTTCACTTTTCCCCAACAGTCCAAGCAAAATCAGGCGCCATCATTCGAGTCCTCTTCCCACCCGTCCGAATCGTCCGACGAGGCCGAGTGCTTCCTCTTCTTGGCGACGGGCTTGGGGACCTCGTCCTTGCGGTAAAAGATGTAGCTTCGGGCGGCTCTCTCCTCGCCCTTCCAGCCGCCGCCGAGCTCGCCGTTCTTGCTCCTCACGGCACCCAGGGTCCGGGCGTGATGGTAGCCCGGGTAGGCGTCGGCGCGGAAGGCAAAGCTGCGCTCGACCTGCAGGCCCGAGTGGCGGGCGAGGTCGCGGACGTTCCACAGGGTATAGGGCTCCCCTTCGAACAAGGTGACGACGATGGAGCCGCCGGGGGAGAGGCAACGGTCGGCGCGCTTGAAGAAATCGACCAGCAGCTCCTGGTTGTAGCGCACCTGTCGGTTGACGTCGGTGCTCTTGCCGCCCACGTGTGGGAAGTTGAACAGAATGCGATCCTTTAGCGCCGGACCGCCGGCCTTGCGTTTGTTTGGATGTTGCTGCTTCTGTTTCTGCTGCTGATCATTTTGGTCACCATCCTCCTCCTTCTCATCCTCTTCATCTAATTTATCCCGTGGCGGTCGCTTTTCAATAAATGGACCCATTTTACGTGCATCCACACCAAATACGACTGTGTTCTGTCCACTGGACGACTCGACCGCCTCGACGTTCTCAGCAACGTGGGGATACTTCTCGACGAGCTCTGCCAGATCCTTCTCCAACACGGTGGCTGTGAGGTTTGTGCAGCCGTGGTGCTCGACCAGTGACCTGGCGAAACTGAGGTCACCCTCGCCAACCAGCAATATGGACTCGTCCGGAGAGAAGGGTATAACAGGTGCCTGGTGCTGCTGCTGAGGCGGCTGCTTTTTGCCCTTGGATTTGGCCCCTCCCGACGTGGAGTTACCGGGAGCCGGCCCTGGACCCCGACCCGGACCGTTCCGACGGCGTCCGGCAGCATGCGGGCTCGGGGCTCCTTTGACTCCTTTGGCTCCGTTGTGAGCCGTTGCTCCCCTTGCCTGCCGACCCTGCTGCAGCTTTCGCCGCTTGACCATGGTCGCGGATCCTGCTTTTTGTCCACAGTTGAAGCGAAGGTGAGAGAGGTGCTGTGTGTAGCTCAGGAAGGTTGGATGAAAAAAGGGAGAGTTTGATGTTTTGCAGCAAAAGTAGACATGGGTTGGGGTTGTTTAAAATACAGATGGATCCACCGTAGAAGTGGGGACCACTCCTGTGGCTTTTCACAGCAGATCGTCAACTGTGGGTTGTCGCAAGGTGTGTCAGACTACCATGTATGGTTGCGAGCTTAACGGGGGAAACAAAAAAAAATAAAAAAAAGACAGATATACATTCGAGACGACAACGTATCCAACGAACAAAGAGCATGATTGGAAATATGAAGCAACCCTCAGTAACATACAGTAATACAGGACTAGGTCAGTACCTGATCAATACGCCCTACCAACCGAAAAATTTTATGCACTACAGTTCGTTCCCTAAGACGCAGAAGTCCAAGGTATGTTATGTAAGGTAGGTAAGGTAGGTGGTTAGAGTACACGGCAAAAGCCAAGACTGAATGAATGGATAGGATACATGCGCTTGGGTCTGGTCTCATTGAATCAATACTGTGATTTACTTACAGTAGGTAATGATAAGAGATGCAGTCAAAATCTTACTTAACACGACTGCTATTGCAAAATGCCCTAAAAGCGGCCTAGTCTCCCGATTTGGTAGACGCATTCTGTCTGACTCCGTAGAGGTAGGTAGTCAGTTACTTACTGTACATCGATCAGATCAGGTCGGTCAGGGAGGGTGACTGGCGTCGCGTGGTTAATTAGTACTGAGTGAGTGAGTGAGTGAGTGGGTTGGTTGTGGCCAGGCCGCACAAGAATCCACCCACACGTGAGGAACGAATGGCCCCTTCCTTGTTGTGTAGGTCAGAGAAGGACAGAGAGCAGCCCGACTTGCCAAAAATCGACTTAAACTGGGAACATGCTTGAAAAAGTTTTACTCGCTGTTTTTTTTTATTTTTTTTTATTAGTTCTTTTATTAATGGACTCCAGCTTTTGAAATTTCTCAATTCTTTCTTATTGACAAAATTCATTCCCCATTCCCATGATTAATTGTCTTCTTCATTTTCATATTTCCTTTCTCATTGTCTTTTTTTTTTTTTTATCTGACGCATTGTTCATCTGCTATTCTCTTTAAGATCGAACAAGCATCAATTCGCATTGGGCAAGCCAGAATCCACCATGATTGGTCGACGTTGAAGCACGGGAGACCCACACCTAAAACTGGGGGACGTGCCCCAGAGGCTCATCTTCCGTGGCTGGCTTGATGTGTAAAAGACTTGCTTGATCGTGCTGTGGTGCGTGTGCTTGCTTGCATCGATCAATAAGTGCCATCCATACCCATACCGACGAGGCTCGACGGCTCAAGGATAAACGACGACAATTGTTTCATTGAAATCCTTTGACGTCGTCGCTTCTGATCTTCAGCTTTTGCTCTGTCTTCCGGCCGACCCAGTACAGTCCTCTTTTCTTTTCTGTGCCGTTGCTGCGGTTGGGGCCCAGCTGGTCGTCGTCGTCGTCTTTTTTTTTTTTTTTTTTTTTTTTTTTCCCCTGGTTTAACTGGTCTTTTCTTGTTCAGGCTGGTCTGTCTGCTCACTATCTGCCGCTCGCACGCTGGTGTTTTGTTTGGCTGGCTTTTCTTACTCGCATGATTTTCTCATTCTCATCAAAACTCTGCATCTGGCTTTGCCTTTCCTTAAAACAATAACAACAACAAAGCCTTCACCCACAACAGCCAACGACACGTCTTGCGCGACGCAGTCTTACTCTTATCCCACTGCCCTCACACAGTCTTACTGATAAATTTATTCATCTCCCCCAAACAAAAAGACCTCTGATCCCTTTCACCAACGGTCTCTGCAATAGGACACAATCTTGACCTAATCTCATCCGGGTCTCCGTCCTCTGCTTCGCCATAAAGAAAAACCTTTATCTCCTCCAATCCTCTTTATTCGTCACTTTTACGCTGCGGCAACACAATCTACCACCCCGATTCCGTTCAGCACGCTTAATCAATCAAGTTTTCCCTCCGTATCACTCAGGCCCGAATGGCATCATGAGTGATACCAACAGCCACAAAGCCGCCAGCCCGGCTAAGGGCAGGGGCCGTGGCCGGGGACGCGGCCGGGGCACCACCGGCGCTTCTCGGGGCACAAATAAAAAGACTGCTGTCGTCGCTGCCACCAACGGACGCGGTGTCAACCCTGCTGCCCACAAGACCACCGCAGAAGCTGTGGCCGATGGTTCTTTTACCAGAGCTCAAGCCGCCGAGGAGCGTAGCAAGGAGCTGCGAGCAAACTTCATAGCCGTGTCAAACGCCATCAAGCCGGCTCTCGAGGAATTGGCGGAGCGGAACATCAACCTCTTGCGGGACAGTTTCGACGCCCACGAAGAGGTGGCAGCCTTTAAAGAGATTCGCAGGTTCCTCCAGAATCGCTACGATGATACGGAAAAGACGCTCAAGCGCCGAGAGCAGGCTGGACTGAACCAGTGCAGCCAGAACCTCGAGCGCCAGACCATGCTAACAAATCTCAATTACCAGGTATGTTTGTACTCTTTTTTCTTTTCTTTGAGGTTTATTATTATCATCATCATTTTACCCTTTTCTAAATTTTCTCGCTCCCAAACCTATCCTTCCCATCATTGATCCTATTGTCCCATTCCGCCTCGGCCGCTGGCAACCCTGACATAAATACCTTTTTTCCTACTTGTACACACACCACCCAAACCCAAACATGGGTTAGTCAGCTAAACTGACCACACCTGAATTTTTGCCTTGGCTTTACAGCGCAAATACGACGAGGCAACAGAAGACTTTTACGACACCCAACTACGTCGATTAGATATTCTAGAAGAATTTTGTCGACGAAAAGTACCAACAGATGTAAGTACGAGTGTCAGCAAAGCATTTGCAAGAATTCTCTGCTTGCTGTAGCTTCTCGTCCCCTTTCATTATTTTTTTATACCTAATCTTATGCTTATGCAATGCCCATCCCGTGCAGCTGGAGGATCGTGTCTACGTAAAGACACCCGTCTCCAAAGATCGGATCGACTGGACCAAGGCCCATGTCGAATTCGAAAATGGTGTCGAGGTCCCTTGTGCCAAGGTTATCAAGGCCCAGCACGTTCTCAATTTCGAGATATCACGCCGTGAAATGCACGAAGATACGCTCCGTCCCACCTTTGTTGGCGTCAAGCGCAAGGCCGAGGCTGCGCTCCTCGACCAAGTCCCTCCAAAGCGCCCGGCAAGCGCAATGGATGGTGATAGGCCTGCCTACATTCCGCGTCACATTGGCGGTCTCCTCTCCGCTACCAATCCCGACGATGAGGAGACGCCGAGTCGAGCACCTAGTCCGCTCGGCTCAAAATTGCCGTCACCATCACCGGAATCCACCGCCAAATCATCCCCCGATGGCGACCGGCCGTACGTGCCTCCCGCATCCTCGGAACCTGACGAGCATGGTGTTCGCCTGATCAGCAAGCGCCGTCCAGTCACTACCGAAAACTACAACCGCCTTATGCTTCCGCCACTCTATGAATACGAAGACCACGAGATTGGGTTCCGTGATTCTTTCAATGATCGAAGCAGATACAAGTCAACCAGGATTCCGCAGTTCTTCAACAAACCCAATTCATTCGCCTTTTTTGTCGATCGCATGATAAGCAGCGTCGACGTCGGTACTTATGAACCAGGTGACCTGAGCGAGGAGCTTGTTGAAAAACACGCGCTCCACCCAAAATATGGTTTGTTTCTCAAAACTTCCAAAAACGAGGAAGAGCCCCCAGCTCCTGTCGTGTCTGGGGACCATCCAATCGTCCTCATCGACTACACTGGCAGGATTCAACACGCATCACGATCCATTGTTCCCAAGTATCTGGATCGGCACACCCGGGAACGGGAAGTCAAGCTTGCTCTCTCGGCGGCCCTGAACACCATGCGTCAAGAGCATCAGCTCGACCGTCGTCTGCTGACACCCGAGCCTGCTGATAAGGAGGCCCGCCGCCGGGAGCTCATTCACGATCGTGAGGTGTCTACGCCGCCTTCTTCACGTAGTCCGTCACCAGCGGTCTCGCAACATGGCGAGGGCGACTCAGACGAGGATGCCATGGCCGTGGATGAAGAAGACAAGCCTTCATCAGCTGCTGAGAATTCTGAATACCCACCTAAGCAGTGGCTTGAGCTCATAGATGCTGTTACTGTTGCCAACGAGGAAGAGACAAGAGCAACAGCCGCTGCACAGCCACGGCGGACCCCCTTTGATCCGGTGCGCGACCTTCTCGACTCGCCCGCACCCCCTCCTGAGCCTTCAAGCATTGTGAACACGGCCAAGCTTGATGCCTTTGCCCAAATTGCATTATCAAGTACGAATGAGAAATCGGTGTATGGTGCCGAGGCACCTTCATCAGAGACGAGCCCTTATTCAAAAATGTCTCAACCCAACAGCTTTCAGGAGCTGGGCTTACCACCAGCATCATCCATCGAGCGCACCTCATCGCAGCTGTCCAACCGTCCCAGCTCTCGCACTTCTTATCCCGTACGGCAACCCAGTGCGTCCCAATCGGTGGTTGATTCCACCTTGACCCAACCGGATGCACGACGCATCTCTCATTCTCCTAGTGTTCCACCGCAGGCCTCCGGCGATGCATCAATGCTCGATCCGCGTCTGTTCGGCGAGTCGGATGCGCAGGCACAAGGTAGCGCCGGTCCTCGCGAGCCAAGTAGCCAAAACCGCCACTTCCTACACACAGCCTTGAACCCTGAGCCCGAATACGGTACGACCCCTTCTGCGTTGGCTTTTGATGGCAGATTACCGCCAATCCCTTCTGAGCATGCTCGTGCTTTAGATGCCGAGCTGCCACCCAAATATACTGGAACAACCTTCAGCAATCAACCCCTAGGTCCCCATCGAGACAACTCCCGAACTCCCTCACTCCATTACCTTGGCAACTACGGCCCTCGTCAGGAACTAACCGAAGTCTACACTGTAGACCCAGCAGGAACTTCTTCTTCACATGCCTCAGAAGCGCACTCGATGCGCCCGACCAGTGGTGCTTATCATACGCCGCCTGCGGGCCGATCTTATTATGAAAACAGCTATGAATCTCACGCAGGCCGTGCGTCTCCCGCACACCTTGGCGGTGCATCGCAGTATGTGCACACATTTGTGCACGATGATCGTATGAATGAGCAACAGCAGCAGCAACCACATTCACAACATCATGGCAATACTCCGTTCACGGCACCCTTAGGCTCGCACCTCCCTCCGCCACCTCTCCAACCGATACATCATCACCACAACCAGTATGCTCAACATTCCTCGCAGCCAGGGCATTACCAGATGCAATCGCCCTATCATGGATCCCATCAATATCCTCCCTCCGGCATGCCACAACAGATACAGCATACACCTACACAATACCATGCGATGCCCCTGCAGTTGGAACCAACGGCATCTCCTGTTGACATGAATCCCCGCCAGCTGCGATCCAGCAGCAATGGCAGCATCTCGGCAGCCACCAACGGCACTGGAAACAACAACAATAACAACTCCAAGTACAGGAAGCTCGAGCCGGCGCCGTTACCACCACACCGCCAGGGTTCTCAATCTGGACCCGAGCTAAGGACGGTGCCTTTCAACTACCGTGAAGGGATCAAGGACTACACAGCCTCGGAACCTCCACCACGTCACGGTCCTACACAGATCCGTGGCTGGACCTACAACAATCTCAAGAAGCCGAGGGTTCCCAAAGAATCGCGAGCCTCGAAGGACTGAATCAAGGCATGGCTTACCATCTAAATCGTCACCTCGCCGTCCGTCCTAACCTCCCCCCCCCCCTGATGTATATGTGGGGGAAATGTCTATACCCGCCGGCTATCAAACAACTAAACTGTACACATCCCCTCGTCTTATTCGCTACTGCTGTGGACATACACAAAAGGTCCTAAGACCGTTGCGAGTTAATCATGAAGGAACGGCCTGGAAAACGATATCATCCGAATTTCTCAATTTATTTTTTCTCTCTTCTGATGATCGACTTTCTCAGATAGGGATCTTTCATGCCAGAGTTTCTCTGGTACTTTTGTGTGTCCAGTTTGCCCTCCAATACTTTGTCCCTATCACGATAGTGGAACTGAGCCTTATGTCTCTCTCATTCGAGTTGAGGCTTAAACTTTTTATCAGACATGAGCCCCCCCCCCCCCCCCCCCTTTTTTTTTTTTTCTTCACGCAAATATATACATGTATGTTCTTAACTTTGGTCTCGCCCAGTCTTCTTTCTTTTTCAACGGCGGGTTTTATCTCGAAGCGGCATAGCAAAGTCGGCGTTCTGATTATATCCACAAAGTCTCTCTGTTTGGAGGTTATTATTCATATTGTTTTTGTTCACTTTTTTTTTCTTTTTTTGCATCGGAAGGTCATCTGCACGCATGCATAAAGTTTGTCGAAAGGGTGCGGGAGACCAGGACTTTGATCTTATCAAGGTTTCTTTTCTCTATCTTTCGACTTCATCGTTTTTTTTTTTTTGCTTCCTCTTGACGATGTCTTGGGGCTTTCTCGGTTGTTTGGTTGATTTTCTCCTTGTCTCGGAGTTTAAGATTTGTGAAAGGGTATGAAAATTCTATGTTCTGACTTGGAAAACAAAAAAGATTACGTTTTTTTTATCGCAACTTATAATAGTAACTGTTCGCCACCCGGCCCTTCTTTGGCAGTAAACCTCTCATCATGTCTCCTGTTTCGCCATGCCTACCTGGGTTGCAGATTCCAGTTCGCATAACATAGAATTAGCAAATGGAATTGGCATTGTCGATGAATTTCATGTGCTCCTTCACCTGCACGCTCACAATCAGTAACTTTAATTGTGCATGTGGCAACTGCAAATCGGAGAAACAATTTCAAGTCTTTTGCAATGCTGTGACATCTGATCAAGATGCATACCAAACAATCCAACTTTTGTTCTGCGCCGAAAAAAAATGAAAAAAAAAGGAGGGGAAAAAAAAGGGAAAAGAAAGTAAACCCAGCAAAAAACCCTTAATAGTGTAAGCCCAACTCCTCCCCTGCTGAGAACGCCGATCCCATGCAAGAGTGTTCCGAAGAAGATAGTATACAAAATCAGTTGTAAAAAATCGGAGTAGTGGTGGAACTCCCCAGACGCCACACTGCCCAGTAGGGCATAAGATGCCTGTGCTTTTCTTGACGCTGCGCAATACTGTATCCTCCTTCTAAGTTGAGAATCAAGCATGACATGAAAAGAGACAGCAACAAGCTGCCGAAGTGACGCGGTGTCGTAGCTGGTTGTTTCCGGGGTTGGAAATCGAGGGAGAAAACACCCTTAAAAACGCCCCTGTCAACTTCCTTCTACATTTTTCATAACATGGCTATCTTGCCACGATACCCCGAGATGCCCGAGACGAGGATGTAAGGGAATGAAAAAGGGTGCCGGGAGAGCGTCCCGCACAAAGAGGCCTCGAAGCCCGGAATCGAATCGTAAGACGTGACAAAGCTGCTTAGTAGAACGACTCGACCATAGTGTCCTTCATGTTTGTGTTGATGTTGCTTGGACCCAGACCCTCGCCTAGGCGGAAGACACTCTCAACGACGCTCAGCTCCGTGGCCGTTGTGTCCAGACCCGTGACGGCCATCCAGTCGTTGACAACCATACCGGCGCCGACAACGTTGCTGCCCCGGTTGATGGAACCAGCGACGAGCGGCACCTGTAGCAAGCTCGAAAGCTCGTCCTGGTCCTGGATCGACGTCTTTGGGTGGACAAGACCGCCCTGGTTGGAGAGCGACATGTACGAGCCGACTAACACGTTGTCGGCAACCGTCTGCCGGAAGACTTCGACGCCCAGCACATCGGCGATGATCTCCTCCGTCTCGCGCTCCAGATCTGGGTGCACGAGTGCTATGTGGTCGTTGGTCGCGATGACGTTACCAAGCGCCGATAGCCGCTCCTCGATGCGCTGAATCTTAACCTCGTCCGGTAGACTGTTTCGCAAGTGCTGTAGCTCCTG
This sequence comes from Pyricularia grisea, assembly GCF_004355905.1. Classification (NCBI taxonomy): domain Eukaryota; kingdom Fungi; phylum Ascomycota; class Sordariomycetes; order Magnaporthales; family Pyriculariaceae; genus Pyricularia; species Pyricularia grisea. The sequence goes on from NW_022156717.1 coordinate 4,250,251, forward strand.
GTCTGTCGTCGTGGTGGGCACTAGCAGTCCCTTGCGATTTCTTGAGGGAGGGGAGTTTCCAGGTTAGCCTTTCATGCTCCTCATTCTTCAGACCCGTCACAACACCTTCTTAAGAAGATGGACATGGCTGCCTCATCCGGGCCCGGGGAGGACTTTATCAAAGCTCACCCTGCTGTAAGACGACCCACTATCCTCATGCCGGCGATCGTGGTTCTGCAGATGGGGATAACGTCCTGGAGTTCGGCCTCGAACACGCTATAGAAGTTTTCGCTCGCACCGATGGCGACGAGCGAGTATGAGTTGGTAAGAGTGGCAAAAACACCGACCCTATGGTTGTGATTTTTGATTAGCAATTTGGTTTTGAACCCATTGCCGCGTGCAAATGTTCAATTGTGCTCCTGACGCGTAGGATATGGGACGACGTTGGGCGTCGGTGGGTGACGACGGGCACAGCGGGGTAGAGAGAAAAAAGGGAGAGGAGAGAGAGAGAACTCACTCGTTGGAGTTTTCAAACTGAGCGCGGACCGCCATGATTGCCGGATAGATCCCACGTCTGTAGCGTACGGTTGTTTCAAGTAAAAGTGTAGAGAGGCGCTGCTGTTGACTTGTGGTCTCGCTGGGCACCCGCGGAATAAGAATGGATATGTGTGGTGGCAGATGCTGCGAAGTACAAATTGGGAGAGCGAGGATGGATTTCACAGGAAATTTTCAACTGTGATGTCGCCGACCCCGCAGTTATATTATAGACCCTTGAGTGCCTAGAGTACCCACCCTGGCCCTGCCCTGCGGCCGTGGCGATAAAATCCATTCGCGATTGCGCCCAATTCGAGCTCCATCCCCCACTAGCAAGGAAGGCACTTCGATGACTCAAGGCGTCTCATACTAGAGACAGCAGCGTATCATTTGTAATGGGGCTGAGCCTGCCTCTGTACCGTAGGTACCTTCTGTACTGTAAGCGCTCAACCACATGCTGTACTGTATGTACTAGGTATGGTCAGTCAGACTATGAATGGCTCATAATGAGTTTTCCTGTTTTGAGTAACTAAAGGCCACAAGCATAATTTTTTTTTTTTTGTTTTTTATTTCTATTTTTTTTTTCGCAAATAGCATATCTGCTGATGATACAACAAAACCCCAAGGAGTGCTGAAATCCGTCCGTACAAACGACTTCTTTGGGCCATTCCCCCCTCAAATTACCTACGCCTATACGCCCTTGCCTTATGCTACTTTGTACAAGAGAAAAACAAGAAGAGAATAAAGGAAACTAGGCGCGGCACCGCCTAGTCCCAAAACATACATGCAATTATTGCCGTAGTTGAATAAAAAATGATATTGACCAACGTTAAGACCATCTGCGGTCACAATAAATCAACCGAAGGTATAAAGCGGGGGCCGGCGAACCCCTTGGCTACAACCGCTTGAATGTCAATATTTCCAGACTCAAGATGCGGACTCCACATCTTGAGCAAAATAAATCTGCCAGAAACTGGAGGATCAAATCGTATGGTGCATTTGCTCTTGTCCTTCTCGATAAAGAAGCGAGCGTGTGGCGCCATCATGGTACCGCCCACTGCCCGCACAGCCTCCTGTGTCGCCAGCTGATTTGCCTCGATGGCCTCCTGCAGGGTCATGCTGTCGCCCCGTTCAGTGCCAAAGCTGATATCCACGTCGCCAAGAGCCGAATCATCCATCTGTCCCCAATCGTCGCTGTTATCGCTCTCGAACGGTAGAGATCCGATTCGGTTCGGCGTGCGCCGGCGATGGCGAATGTTGACTGGGATGCTGTCGTCTTCGTCTTCGCTGCATTCTGTTGTGACTCTGAACGGCGGCGGTGCCACAGTGAATTCCGAAGGTATCTGTGCAGCCATGCGTTCTTCCTGATCATCCATAATGCTCATCACCCTGCGCCTCCCAGATATCCTCGTGGCCGGAGCCCCGTCCTCACCGTGCCTAATCGAAAATACGGGCGCATGTACACGTCCATCCCTATCGGAGCCCTGCCGATCTTGGTTCTTGGCACGGCCATACTGAATTTGATATTGTGCTGTCCGGGTGAGCAGTTCGTCTCTTTCCATCGACACGAAGACCATCCCCTCACGAACACTGCTTGAGACGGTTAGCCATATGATTGTGTCGTAGAGATAACCTGTAAAAAGAAAGGAATGAGGCGGAGGTACTCACGGCGATGAGTAATTTATACCCGGCGCCTTGATCACGAGTTCCTTGAGGCTGAAGACTGTCGCACCCTGGTGCTGAAGAACAATATTACACCTGCTTCCCTTTGTGCAGTAAACAGAGGTGTCATCCTTTAGAATGTTTTCGGCTGCATATGAGGTCATCCCTTCCGTATAGTTGCCCCCATCGCAGCTCACAATCTCCATGATCAGCTGTCCAGACTCAACCTGCCCATAGCGCCCATACCTAAGAGCCTGGGAGGGCGGCGCAGGGCTGGAGGCCTCGAGCTTCCGGCGTTTTACGCGGCGGTTACCCTCGAGAGAGTCCTGCGTGTGGTCTGAGGTTGACATGAGAGGTGGTGATGGCTGGGAAAACACAGGGCTAGGGTTCAGGTCCAATATAGATCGTAGTCGAGAGTTGGCGCTGTCAAGCCTGAGCTCCAGTTCGGCAAAAGCCGAGCTTGCGGTGCCGCCCAAATTCGATGACGTCGGGTTGCTGGAAGCTGACGCCCGGTGTCTGTCAGTGCCGCCAGGTCTATATCGCTGACGGCTCCCGCTGGGCATGTTCGGGTTTCGTCGGGAAATGTAGTATCGCAGAGGCGGCAGCGAGGGCGGGGAAGCGGTGCCGGAGGGAGAGTCTCGACTGGTCGGTTCCTGCGAGAACCTGCGCTGCAAATGAAGACTGGCCGAGCCGCCGGGATGGTTCGAAGGATTGCCGCCGCCGCTAGTGGCCAGAGTGAGGTCGTGTATGGTGCGTCGGGCCCTGTCGACGCTCTCGTGGAAGCGTTCTATGACGCGAAACAGCTCTCCAGTGGGGCTGACTTCTTCTTCGGGACGGGGGCGGTCATCGAGAATGGATCGGACAAGGTCGCCGGCAGACTGCCTCGGGCGATGTGGCGGATTCTCAGACTGGCGCCGGTTAGCAACAAAAGCGGCATGTGGTGGTGGGCCGAGCGATGGAGCGATGCTTCGAGCGGGTGGGAGAAATAGTATAAATCTTCCCCCTCCTTAGATTTCAATGATCTTTTGTGCTCGGAGCAACATGTAACTCACCATCAAGGGGCACAGAGGTCCGCTGGCCGGCTTGGTGATTGCGGTGCGTGTTTGTCGTCGTGGTCGCACTGCAGTTATGAGGAAACAAAGGGCGTGCTGTCAAGAGTCGGATCGGAGTCAGCGGGTGCTGTGGAATAGTGCAACTTAATGCCTCGAGGGCGCGGATTCCGAGCAAGTTTTGTAGCGAGGGACGGGCGGATTGACAGATTGAAGGTTGCAAGTTTTTGGGTGTGCGGAACGCAAAGTGCGAGACACAAATGGTAATCGGGTTTACCTATTATTCTGATTGATTCGAGTGCATCGAACAGAGATGATAGGTAATTAGGATGGATGATGCAGGCGGGTGGAGGGTGGGGGTTGCAAACAAAGGATCGCTATGTTAGTGACTACATCAGCAAGCATACCCTATTCCTATTGTGCGGAAGTACCACTTTAGCACGCGTCGTCAGTGCTGGACCGTGACCACCACACACACACACACGCCGTCAATATAACATGACCACGCCAAGTAGGTAGAGACGAGACACCAAAGCAACCCGGCTACTTTCGGTTGAGTTTGAATGACCTTTGGTGACTATTAATTCATAGGTCAGTCATTTGGTCCTGAATATTTTGATTCGAATATCATTTGAAATTTGTGCCATCTTCTGAGGCTATGGCATCCTGGACAACGAACGATCAATGCTACCTAAATTTAGAATGCATTCAAGTAGATTAGCATGTACATGTTGCTCTGTATGTAACGTATGTACGAAGTAGAATGCGACAGGACAAAAGCTGAGGTGGCCACCTAATGGAAGGAAGTAGCCAAGATAATTGATGGACGGCAACAAAGGTAAAACCACCTCAGCCCAGGGACGAACACGGCCCGCCCACCCAGGCTTGTGCGGCAACGCCAATCCAGAGCCTGCATTGTTACTGGATTTGATCCACTGACCAGGTTATCCAGACCTTGCTGCAAAAAGACTTTCAGTCTGTTTGCTCTCCTGCCTACGGGTACAGTACTTTGGGTGATTCTAACCAACTTGAAGAAACTAATGGCCTACCTCTCTTTTTGACAGTAAAAATCAAGCAATAAAAAAATCGAATGCGACCAAGGAAAGGTCGCACCTTGAACTAGAAAATTCCAAACGACTCACAATATATCCAAGACTCTGGCGTTCTCTTTGTGGCGCATCCCCGTCGCAAAACAGCAAGTGTATTGGCCTCTCAGCTTCCAGCAATCAGACCCCAGAAATCAGTAAGCTCTAATTGCCTGCCATTCTACCTATCCGTACATTAACCCATCTAAGCATGATCAACCAACGCATCTCCATCTAAGAAGAAGAAGAGGAAGAAGAAGAAAAACTCAAGAGAACAAATCCACAACAACGACATGCTTTTATGATTAAAATTCTAGTCGAGGCCTGTCATATCGCTTAATACCTGACAAACAAAATACAAGCCATCGGTTGAAGGCTCAAGTCATATCCAGCCCTAGCATACAAACAATGCAGGGCTCAATGACAGAAGCGGCGCTGCCGCCATTGGTGCAGCCGCCGGCGGAAGAAGTGCAACAGGCTCATGCTATACAACAACCTGATGCCAATGTCGAAGCACACCAGGCAAGTGGCATCAGTGCGGGTGAGTTTTACGTTGACTGGCAGCAACAAAAATCATCGACCTTTGATGGTGAATCGAAGCTGATCTGAATCTGAAATGTCTTTTTGATTGGATTCAACCGTCTTAAGACGAAATTGCCCTTTATGATCGCCAAATCAGATTATGGGGGATGCAGGCGCAGGAAAAGATCCGTTCAGCCAACGTCCTCCTGGTCACTGTCAAGGCGTTGGCCAACGAGATCGCCAAGAATCTCGTTCTTGCTGGCATTAACTCTCTGACCATTGTCGATCACGAGGTCGTTACCGCCGTCGACTTTGGAGCCCAGTTCCTGCTATCCGAGGATGAAGGCCACCTGGGGATGAATCGCGCCGAGGCGGCCAGCGTCAACCTGCGCAAGCTGAACCCTCGCGTCGACGTCATTGTCGACAAGGAGGACATCCGGACAAGAGGACCCAATTACTTCCAGAACTTCAGCGTCGTCATCGCCACCGACCTGGATCCCGATGCCTTCAACATCATAAACCTGGCCACCCGCATTGTGAATAAGCCCTTCTACGCCGCAGGCTCGCATGGCTTCTATGGTTACATATTTGCCGACCTGATCGAGCACGTCTTTGTCATTCAGCGCGATGAGGGCAACGTTGCCACGAAGCTGCAGCCTGAGTCTAGGACGCGGGATGTCATCGACGTCCAGGTGAAAAAGGAGGGCGGCAAGTCCATCGAGCGAGTCACCAAGCGTGAGCGCTACTCGACCTGGACTCTGTCAGACGTCGCACCGCTCCCCGAGGAGTATCGCAAGTCGCCCCGCCGCCTCCGCGCCGTCACGCCTGTCCTCTCGTGCCTCCGCGCGCTGTTTGAGTTCCAGCAGGAGAAGGGCCGCCTGCCCGCTCTCAACCGACGCGAAGACCTTGAACGCTTTACGACGCTCGCTACCGAACGGCACCACAAGCTAGGGTTGCCCGTTTCGACGCTCAAGTCCGAAGTACTGCGCAGCTTCCTTCAGAACATTGGCAGCGAGCTGGCCCCCGTTACCGCCATTATCGGTGGCCAGCTGGCCCAAGATGTCATCAACGTGCTGGGCGCGTCACAAGCTCCCATCCAAAACACCCTCATCTTTGACGGAAACACAATGGAGGCCAATATGTATCCTCTCCACCCAGAAGACGACCAGCTCGGCAGCGGCCAGCTGGTATTCTCATCTCCTGCGGGTGTACAGTTCGCTGTGGATAGCAGCAACGCCATGGCTGCTGGCGTAGTGCCGGATCCATCGCTGATGATCCCTCAGGTGAATATGGCCGGGCCGGACATGGCTGTAGTACCAGGACCGGACATGAGCCTTGGACAGTAATTTTATGAGCTTTGATTTGAAATGTCTATCAAGACCCAGATCTCAATAAAAAGGTCAGGAGGATTAACTATTGATGGGCGAATACGGTCTGCTTCCGTAGTGACAAGGGACGCTTGGCGTTATGGCTTCACCTAGGAGGTGGTATATCAAACCGGACAAGGAAAAGGCAATCTCATTACTAAGCTATAGACCAACTTTGAGGACCGATATAGGCGGGTGTGGGAATATCACGGAAACTCAGACTGGATTATTCAGGCATCTTTTTTTTTACCCGCCTTCAAGTCTGTAGGACGGTTGGATGACTGGCTGATCTCGCTTTGTGTGTCAAAAAGCACCAAAGTCTTATTTTTTTTCTTCAGAGATCAAATGGTTAATCGCTCTAGACTCTCCGGGCTGAAGTGGTGAAGCTAGTTGAACGGCGAGCATTGCGGCGAGCCACGCAGCATTATGCCCAAAGGCAAATACAATATTACCAGCCTCCCTCTTTCGTAGGCATGGTAGCAACAACAGAGCCTAAGGGCGCATCTAGACCTCCATGGGTACAGTGATGGCTAGTGATGTTGAAGTATATCGCAGCTCAACAAATGGAGCACAAAGCGGTGCATAGTGCAAATTTTGTTCAAGCAGACGCTTTGTTGTGGCAGATTCGACCCAGTTTAAAGCAAACGTCACTTATTACCCGGTAGGTAGCCACTTGAATACCTTTTCTCAACATGGCGCAGGCCCGGAGACAAAGTGTAGTTAGGTAACCAAAGAAAATATCTGGTCACTCGCAAACCTCTAAACTCAAGTAACGTAGTACAATCTGTAGCGAATCTCGATAGGTCGTTTTTTTTTTTTTTTTGTTGTCCATAAAGACTTCTTTTCCCCCTTCGCATGACCGCGGCCTCAACCGGATCGAGATGCATTTCAGTCGTGGGGTTGCACGAATCAGCTTTGGCTTGCACTCGGTGGCTGGCATGAAACGTTGGGTGGCTGAACACTTAGCCCAGTGCTGTACGCCCCGCTGGTCAGCCACCAAGCGTTGTCCAACCTGAACCACTTGGGGCAAGCACTGGTCACTGGAGATCGAAGCCATCCAGTGCAGGTGGAATGCTGCAGGTAGCCAATGACGACGACCATGTGAATGCGGGTTGGCGACCTGGGAAACCAAGTAAACCAAGACTGCAGGCGAGGATCGAGTGCAGCCAGAAACGGGAATTCCCAAGTCAAGTCCAGTCCTTTTCCCGCACAACAAAAAAAAAACACCCCCAGTCAACAAAGAGCATGCGTCACGACCCTCGATAAACAAACATCCCTGTTCTTTCTTTTTTGTGTTAGTCCTTGTATCTCAGACTTGATTGCTCATGTGAACATACGTATGAGTTAACTCGTCTTTTTTTTATTATTTTTTTTTTTTTTTATCATGAGCAGCAAATCGAATGATTTACATTTTATCTGCAAGCACTTTACACATGGAAACTTGTGATTTTTAGTTCCCAAACCTCGGATGCTAGCCTTCTTAGTTTCCGGTACCTACAGGATACCTGCCAAATCACAAGCCATAAACAACACAGTACCGGGCGGCACCGAACGCTTCTGCGAGCAGGTTACCGGTATATGCACACATCCATGCACCGGTGCAGGGAAGTGGCTTTTGTTTTTGCTTTGCAACCATTCAAACGTTCCAACAACCCACACGACGTACCTAGTAGTTCATCCCTGCCTTTCTATTTTGCTTTAAGAGCAATTTGCGATTTACGCATTGAGAACTACGCGGTATTAGTCGTCTGGACCCTGCCTGGGGCTCTGATCGCCTCCAACAACAAAAAAGAAGAAAAAAAATTTCGGCGTGCTTTGTTTCGTTTCATTACAAGTTGCTGAGTGGACATCCGAGCGACCTCCGGTTTCCGCTGCCAGCTGAAGCGGGTAACTTCTTTTTGGAAACCTACCTACCTACCTTACCTACCTACCTGCCTAGGCTGTCTGAGGTACCTAGGTAACCACCTAACTTAGCCTGCAGCACTCGGTACTGTTGTTGCCCAAAGTCCTCTCGATTTATCTCCCGAGGACAAGGTTCCCTTTTGTTCCGTTTTTACACTTGCCTGATTCCCACCGCCAGTTTGAAATTGGCTGGGGGGCCCTCACTCTACCCTGGCTGGCCCCGCGGGTTCCAACAGGCATGCACCGTTGCGCCGACTCTCGCCCTAACAATATTGACCCCGAAACCTTAACGCATGATGCTAAGCTCGACGGCAAGGGGCTTGGCCTCTTCCTCTCACTCCTCACCACCAGATTCTCCTATATCCCAGTTATCCCGCCCTGACCCACGCTGCGTTCAACCAAATCTTAATCAAAGTCCAACGATTCAGTCACAGAGTCCAACAGCGTTCGCGCCGACGCGCTTGACGCCTCCACAACAGCTTGACGACCCGACCATCGTCACCAGGGAGCCCTCGACACCAGCGTTGGCACCTCTGCATCGCAGGCAGCAGTCTAGCACGAGCCTGCTGCCTTTGGCCCTGATTAACCGAGCCACTTCGCCGGAGCGGAGGCAGCAACGGCCTACCCTGGCTATCGAGATGCCTTACACCGGCGACGGGAAGAGGACGAAGAGGGTTTCGGACGTATCATCTCGCAGCGAGCAAAGTGAAGGGGCTGCGGGAGACATTTTGTTGTCGCCTTTGAGCATACGAGGCGCCGAGAGCGCCGTTCCTGGGGATGAACGCACACCCATATCGACAGAAGTGACGCCGACGCGGAACAACAGGACGTCGACTCCGGGAGAGAGGCAGATCTCGCCGGCCTCGTCAAGATTCGCCTTCCTCGCCTCGGGCATGTCCGCAATATCGTCGAGGCTTGCACAGTCATCCCTGAGCCCCTCGGCCAAGTCGAACGAGCCTCAAGATGATCTGTCAAGCCTGAATGTGGAGGCTGCGCTGTTCCCCGCTGGCGCCCCGGCCGTGGGCGATACTTTCTCCCCAGCCGCCTACAAGAACCTACAGGTCAACGCCGTGGCTCTCGCCCGCCGTCTTCAAAACGGGTACACGGAGCAGGCCAGAGCACTACGTGAACTGAGCGCCGAGCGAGAGGCCGATCTCGAGGAGATGGAGGAGGCGACCACCCGCGCTACGCACCTCAAGATGCAGCTCGAGGACATGGCCTACAAGGCTGCCGACCAAGAGCGTGCGATGCGGGAGCTTCTCGACGAGCTGGCGGCCGAGCGCCGAAAGACTGCGAGACTCCTCGCGGCAGCCGGTGGTGTATCCTCTCCAAAGGGCCCCCATGTGCGCCTCGATCAGCAGACGCACGGGACTGGTCCTGCATCGGAGGGATCCATCGTCGAGGATCTGGAAGTCGATGCGGCGGTAGAAGAGCTCCAATACCGACGCAGGATGAACAACTGGCGTAGCAGCGGTGGCGCTGATAGCTTTGACACCGACGACGATAGCATGGCGGAGGTCGAGAGCGTATTTTCGCGCTCCAGGAGTTCCACCACGACTGACGGCCTCAGCTCCGCCCTGCCGAGATCTCCTTCCTCGGTCACCATGGCACCGCCATCGGTCCTGACCAAGACGGCCCCGAAGTCATCGGCTAGCAAAGGTGTGCTTCCTCAGCGGTCCGCACCGGTTCAGCAAAAGCACCAGTCCATGACTGCTTTCCAAAAATTAGTAAGGAATGTGACGTCTGCATCGCCGATAGACAACGGTGTTGGCTCTGCCAACTGTGCAAACTGCCGCGGCCAAGACGCCGGTATGGCTTGGGACACGGTTGGTCTTCTCAAAGACGAGAACAAGGCTTTGAAGCAAAGAGTCGGCGAATTGGAGGGTGCTGTCGAGAGCGCGCTTGATCTAGTGAATGGGGTTGGGTTATGATCTAAGACTGAGAGAAATGACAGCGTATAGATGCTCGTCGTACGAATGTTTTTTGTTATGGGGTGTTTTTTGATGATTAAAATGGTGAACGTTCCAGGATTCTAGGATATTACTGATATGACTTTCTATTGTTCGCAATTCCCACGGTTAAGAATAGAGGGCATAGCAGTTCTTATTTTTTCGGGCTTAGTGCTTTCCCCTCTTGTTTCCTCTACATCTAAAGCATTGGTTACATTGGTTATAGCATGAATATGGTTCAAAGATTAGCTTTTTCTTCTTCTTTTTTTTTTTTTTTTTTTTTTTTTTTTTTTTTTTTACAGGGAAATAGAACCATTCTCCAAATTAGATTCAAGTCAATCTTCGTTCCAAACTATCCGGCAAATATGACCTGAATGATCCTGTTACGGCCTCGCATTGGTGAAAATAACAAACCCGCTTCTGCTAGTTAGGAACAATCACAAAATCAGGAGTTGATTCACTCGTGAGGCGCTCTGAAAACGGCATTCAGTACGTAACAGATGGAATAGAGGTCCTCCCCTATGTCATCCCATTACAACAGTCCATCACATCTTTTTTGGAAGATTGGATAAACAACAAACGCCGAGATCCGATTCTTGCCTAAAGCTCAGATATGTACACAGACCAAACCACCCATCCGACAGCGACTCTAGTGGTGGCCCTCGCCATGGTGGTCCTCCTTGAGGAAGAAGTGCTCATATGTGCAGTAGGCCGCAAAGGCAACGGTTGCTATGCCCAGGCCGGGGAAGGCGCCCTTGAACCTGTTGAAGCGGCTGAACTGACCAGTGTACCGCCATGACTCCCTATTGAGAAAAGAAAAAGAGGAAAAAAAGAATCCGAAGATAGTCAGCTTCTTTGCTCGTTCTGTGTTAAGTTACTCGACCGAGCTTCAGAGACCCAGAGTGTTAGACTGACAATCTCTCCCAGGGGTCATATCGCTTCTTGGTGGCTGCTTCGACAAAGGTCTTGGGGTCGAAGCCGGTGATGTTGGGCTTCGATTGGCCGGGCTGGTATGCCCTCAGTGCCCTGCATGGACCAACACGGGTCATTTCCCATCAGTGAATTGTTACAACTTGTTTGGTAGGCCATAGGCAAACTGCTAGGCGATCGCAGGATGGGCAGCTCGTGTTTGTACCTTGAGGGAAACATGTTGGGGTCGATTTTCGAGCTGGTCGAGACGCTTCCGAGAATATGAGTAGGTCAATTGGAATTGAAGGCCAAAGACCTACTTCCTGGGCTGTTGCAGGTAGGTGTCGTCGTTTGTTGCTGTTGTTGTTGTCGTCGTCACACCCGAATCCGAGGTTGACGTGAATTGGAGATCATGTTCAATGTTCCATCAACTGCCCGCCGTCAGTGGACGACCCAGCAAGCAAAGCAACGCCCGCCCTATCAAACCTCGATATGAGCACGGACCCACATGCAAAGCCGTACATGTATGACTAAGCCAAGCTGCGACCGTCCCGCAGCGCGCGCGCAGGCACCATTGGGTTCTGCTGTCTACCTACAATCAGAGGTAGCAGCGTCCAGCCAGCTAAACGCAGCTCAAGTGCGGGTTCATGCCAGCTAAAGAACTGAGTACCTTATTCTTGCAGAGCGAACACGTTGTTAACACATCACCGCCAACCCAGTGATTTCATTCTGATTGCATCTTCGCTCTCCGTGCACTTGTGAACAAAGAAACACAATCTACGCAATACGTACTACCGACTTAACGATTTTTCATTTTTTTCCCCCCATCGCTGAACCCGACGGAGAACAACCGACCTTCGATCGCACAGGGCGCAACAGCCACCCGGCGCCGCGGGACCTCGACCGAATACTGGGCACTGGTTTTGATTTGCCCCATGCACCGCCGTCGTCGCACCGACCCGTCGACAACACCGAAGGAGCTAGTCTACTGCTTCAACAATCGCTAGTCTGACGGTGACGGCTGCACCGAGATAGCGACTGACAGATAGTATGCCTCCGCCGCCCAACAGGTTCCCGACCGGGCCTACCACCATCTCGCCCTACCAACATCAGTTTCCTCCACATGGCCAAGGCCACGCCGGCGGCCATCCGCCGCCACTAGGGAACCCGGCCTACATCAACCCCAATGCTCAACTGAACCCCTTCGCCGCCAACGGAGCCCTGAGCCTGGCTGCCGGTCTGAACGCTGCCACTGGCTTCGGCGCCCACGATGCTTCGGGGTTGGGCAGCCATGCGGCGCGTCTGGGTTTCTCTCAGGGTGCCGCTCTCCAACAACACCATCAGCAGCAGCAACAACAACATCACCCACAACAGGGCCATGGAGTCATGGTCGACCACCCCACCCGTAACCAGACCAAGGGTCGTATACGAGAAGTGTGGAAGCACAACCTCCACGAGGAAATGGCTGTGTTGCGAGACTTGATAGAGAGATATTCATACATATCAATGGTGAGATTCGAATGTTTCCAGGTGGCCGTCATGGATACGAGCAAGAGAGAAAGCAAAAAAAAAAAAAAAAAAGGGATCTGCCAGGCGCTCGTATCATGACCGCAAAACTGACATCGACTTTTTGTTCTTCTCCAGGACACAACTTTCCCCGGCGTGGTTTGCAGGCCAATGGGCTCTTTCAGATCTAAGAGAGACTACCACTACCAGTGCCTGCGGGCCAACGTTGACATGCTCAACGTCATCCAGATAGGCATAACCCTGTTCAACGAGGACGGTGAGAACCCGCCTGCGCGTCCCAACTCCACCGATGTCGCCGAGCTCTTAGGTGCCGCAGGCCGGAGGAGTGCACAACAGGGGCCTTTACCCTATACGTGGCAGTTCAACTTTCAGTTCTCATTGAAGGATGACATGTACAGCCAATCCCAAATCGAATCGCTCCTGCAGGCCGGTATCGATTTTGTCGCCTTGGAGCGCGACGGCATCAACCCAAAAGAATTCGCATCCCTGATGATCTCATCAGGCATGGTGTGCGACGAAAACATCTCATGGATAAGCTTTCACAGTGCTTACGACTTTGGGTATCTGCTCAAGCTTCTTTGGTGCAATATGCTACCGGAAGACCAAGACGAGTTCAAGCAGCTCCTCAGGTTGTTCTTCCCCAACATATATGATGTTAAGTACTTCATGAAGCACCAGATGAAGCCTCTCAACGCAATAGGCTTCCAAGGGATCGATGGTGCTATCGTGGATGCGCTGCAAAAGTTTGACCACAAGTCAACCCTCGAGACATTGGCCGAAGTGCTCAAGGTTAAGCGCACAGGGCCTGCACACCAGGCAGGATCGGATTCTCTACTCACTGGCCGTGCCTTCTTCCAAATGCGCGAGAAGGTCTTTGGTGGCAAGCTACCAGAGGACATTCTGGGCCAGGTATGGGGACTAGAAGATCCGGAACCCGGGCCATCGCTGGCTCTAGCTTCTGCCAATGCCGCAGCGGCTGCGAACCAGGGCGAGGGCGGCGCGAACGGCACCCAGGGACATCATTTGCAGCATCACCAACAGCAGCAACAGCAGAATGGCCCCAGCACCCCGAATACAGTTTCTGCTAGCCTGGTCACGACTCCTGGAGCAGTATCGCACTCTCACAACACAAACGGTATGGGCGCCGGAGGCATGGGACCAATGACACCTGGTGGAGGAGGTGGCGCGTTTGGCCACTTTGCGTTCTCGAGCCACCAACGGTAGAATCCTGGTGTCTATCCAGGCCATCAGTCTAATCCCGACTGGGCTCAAGGGTCCCCACTTGGCCTCCCCTCGCAGACCTGGCGGCAACCAGGCAGTCAACCTTACCCACAGTCCACACAATACAGACCCTCTGCCTCGCCCAAGGCTTTTGGACCTCGACCTGCGCCGTCGCATCATTCTTGGAACACTTTCACTTATGCCGAAACCCGCGGACCGCATCATCCCGACACCACACCGCAGAGGCGAGGCCTACTACCTGATACTTCTAGATCCGCTCCTTCCCATCCGTCTCGGCCCACTCTTGTAGCTTCAGCACCACACTCACGGCAACGTCCGCGGCCGCTATCGTATGATCTCACTATGGAACGACTGCCGCAGCCGCCTGTAACCCATCGATGGTCTGCTGATTTCACCATGGGGGCACTATAGTAGCTGTTGGATGCTTCGCCCGACGCATTTGCTGACGGCGCAACCAGGTTGCCATTTCCTTGACCAGTGGCTTCACGGGGCCGGTAGTCTTTTGTACATGGAATGATTTCTTTTTCAACAGAAGCGTTTGATTTTGAACGCTATCTTTAGGGATTGGGCTTTTGGAGATATGTGTCAAATAGGACGCAATGGGTATGGAAAAAAGGGAGGCGTTGTTCTTGGGATGGGGTGCGCAAGGCAGGCAGGCTGGTGATGATGGATTCGAGCCAATGCGCTCCGCTTGTATGATGTTGTCTTCTGTAGTATCCGGCTTTTCTTTTTATGCTCACGTTCGCCATATGTCCTATAAAAAGTATACCTCTTTTCCCTCCCGGCTTTTTTTTTCTCTTGGTTGTAGATTCTCAAGAGTTATGGCCGCATCACTAAGCCTGACGATCGTATCCGACCTTTGCTTCCCGCTATAAAACAAACGGAGGCTTGTAAAATTCAACTCGCTGTGTTATTTAACATGATATGATACTGGTTTACGAGTGTGGCTAAGTGAGTGCCGCTCCGACCTAATCCCCCGAACCTGTACGCCATAAATCCAATTCCCGTGAAGCCCAAAGATAAAAAGCAGATAAAAACCAGACGCCCGAGGCTCCACCGGTACTCCTTTATAACATCAAGCCATTGCAAGAAAACCCAAGCATAGATATGCAACCCAAGCCAGGCATTACAAAACACACACAAATCACCTGCCTTTCTTCCATGGGCGTCTCACGTGATGAAGACCTTTTTCGTCTTTGAGGCCGGGAAGATCTCTCCAGTGCGGAGGTCCTTGACGCAGTTCTGAGCCAGGTTCGACTTCCTGGCGTACTCCTCGAGCCGCGCCTTTCCGTATACCCTGTCATTGGGGAGGAGCACAAGGTCGTGTTCGACGTGGCTCTTGCTGTGATGTGCGTATGGTACATTCTCGGCCAGCTCGTTGAGCTCCGCCGAGCAGATTGGGCACATGGACGAGTCCAACGAGCTCCCCGGGGCCGAGTTGGGAGTGTCGGCCAAGTCACGGGCGCCGGCCGTGTGGCAAGCGGGTGTCTTGAGCGCCGAGAGCCCGGACGACAGGGCAATGTGTAAGAGTGGGAAGGATGGTAGGGAGAGCAGGCGGTGGTGAGTCTCTATGAAGAGTGTGCTGAGCATTTCCCAGCGCTCCTGGCCCCACAGGTCGCTGTACGAGTCGCTTGTTTGCTCAGGCGGGTACGCCAGCAGGCCGGCCGCCTGGTTGACCTCATGCGGGTAAGTCTCCTTGAAGGGAATGAGGTACTTTCTCGCGTGTGTGATGGCCTCGAGAACTTTCGGTAGCGTCTGGGAGCGAACAAGCTCGATGTATTGTTGAAACCGTAGCATGAACTCAAGATTACTCTGGGAGACGTACGCCTCTTGGTTAGTATAGGAAACCATCACGTCCACCACGAGAGTAGGGGAGGGGGCGTGTTTTTTATGGTGCATCAAATCCATGCTTCTGTTTGAATACCCACATCAATCTTCCTAAGCTCCTTCTTGTTCTCATGACACCACGCCAGGGCCTCTGTGACGCTCCTGTTGGCCAGGCTTTCCTGGATCTTGCTCATGTGAATAAACGTATCGATGTCGACCAGATCACGTATGCCCCGATCGTCGGCCAGGGCACAGGCACTCTCGTTGTATCCGTGGCGGAGCAGGTAGTCTACAATCAGCCGGTCGAGGCGCGTCCTGGACCACTGCTCGTACCTCACGTCGTCCACCGTCTCCATCGACACCACCTCGCCTACGTGCTTGATCCGGGCACCGAGCTGCCGGTACAGCCGGGCCTCCTCCTCGGAGCATGCCTGCAACTTCCGCTTGATACCCTTGGCCTTGGCCAGCATGGCGTCTATGTTCTTTAGCACATCCTCGGACGAGTGCTTGCCCTTTAGCGAGCCGGTGGCCGTGTCCTTGAGCAGCTTGGTGACAGCTTTGGACTCGTGTTCGACGACAAAGTGGGCATTTCGAAAGTTTTTGCGCATAAGATCGTACGGTAGTCTAAGGAGGGTTTGGTCCTGCAAGGAATGGTGGGGGGGCGGAAGCCGAAGGGTGAGCTTTGTCAGTAGGGATGACAACGGTTTGTAGTAGATAGAAGAAATGCCATGAGGCCTTTCATTGAGCGACGTCATAGGGCGGTCAAACATACCAAAAGAAGATGATTTGATTTGTCAATTTTGGTCGTTTGGTGGTCTGCCATTTTCTTGAGTGTGTTGGAGCACAGCTCCTTGAGTAGGTAGTAGAGAGGTGCAAGAGGCTTAGGTGGGGGAGTTGGCGAACATCTAATGAAGCTCCAACCGAAGGGATTTTGTCAAGGTAGGTTGTAGGTCAGGTCAGAAAGGTACCTAAGTAGACTGGTAACCGAAGGTCGGAAGTTCGCCGATCATTGACGTCTTCTAACGACACACCCGGGTGTGATAGATAGTGCGGAGCTTGAAGACTGGGGATATACGAAGTAAAGGCACGCTTAGAACTAGAACTAGGTAGGAGATGAAGGGTCGGCGAGGTAGGTATCAAGGTAACAGGCAACCTAGATAATTTTGCTTAATACAATTACTACTGATCAATCCAGAGGAGGTTCTTGAGGTTTTCATTTCGTAGGGAAGCAAGTGGTATGCAAGAAATTGATGGACCTTAATTGACTGCTCTCGACTGTCGCTTGGTCTTGTACCTAAAATCATCCAGTAAGGTAGACTGTTGGTCCATGCAGCATCACATGACGCTTGCTCTACCTCCTTTGATTCCTGGTAATTACCTTACCTACCTACTATGGTACGTACCGCGGTAGTAGTTTGAGCCACCTTATAGAGCCCACACTACTTGGTACATTCTACGTACTCGCACAAGGTGCATACCTCACGTAGTAGGTATTTAACCCATGAATTTGATACGTTTGACGACAGTATCGTATCGAGAGCAAAAGTCGTGTAACCTTTTCATCGTCACTTATCCAATCTCTTCATCATAAAAACCTACCACATCACCTAGTGGCCCCATTGGTTACAGTTCAGCCTGGTCGACTACCTATCGGAGATAACTCTCGGATTATTGCCATGGCAGTCGATTAACCTTCGAGTTGGACTATAGCCTATTCTAGTTATATATCTCGATGCCAGCATGCAAACATTCTTACCAGGCCTGGCAGACTGAATGAATCGGAAACGGGGATGGAATAAGAAACACTGAATGCAAAATAGAAAAAGAAATAAAATAAAATGCAAGTGTCCCACAGTAGTAAGCACTTGCACTCTCGCATCTCGGTAATCTTGTCTCTACGCAGGTGTTTGCAAGGGTGGGATCGAAATCGGGTTAATACAACGAGACTGCTTTGCACAACCGACAAACTACCAAACTGTCTAACTGACACCATCTCGGTTGATATATTTGAAATGGTGGTTGGTATCTGTTCAAGTAGCCTCTCGATGAAGAAAAAAAAAAACCAAAAGAAAAAACCAAAGAAACCCCCCCAAAAAAAAACAAGCTAGTGCATGTTAGCGCTGCGAACCAATGCAAAGAAGCAGCTCGAGACATGATAACCCCTCCATCCTCTACCTATAGGGTGTAGTCACCAGCTATCAGCTGCAAGACATTGTCACGCATCTGATGCAATTAGCCTTGTTCCGATCAAACATTTGACACGGTAATTGGCCCGTGCGCCATCAACAAAAGGATGGAGTGTGAGAAAGTGACGGCATGTGATTGGTCTACTGTGCCCCACCCAAGCCACCCGAAAGCTTTCTCTCGTTCGCTTTTCCTTTAATTCACGTGGTCCGCCCCTTCTCCAAATCAGCTGACCTTCTTTCTTTACTTCACGCGTGCTCTCTGGAGAGGCAAGGCAGCTGCACTTTTGGACAAGATCCGAGTTGTGTTCCGACTTGATTTGATTTGTTATTCTTTATTAAAAATAACCACCAGTCTCTCGTCATTTCAAGCATCTCCGCTTGTTTTGGCCTTTTTTCTCCCAAAAACCACTTTCTTTATACGGCATGTCCTTCGTGGATTCGTGATCTGCCGCCTCCAACCCAAAGGATCCATCCTTTCTTTTAAGGAAAACACGTGCCGCGACCAACATCGTCAAGTCATTCAATTCGCTGGAACGTTCCCAACACCCGCAAAGCACATGACCAAGGTACGTTCTTATGGGTTAGCTCATTCATTTACATTATCGACTTGGCCTATTCCCGGGATTCTCTCTTTTTTTTCCAATTCAAACACGCAACAAAGATGTCTACCAATCGTCCCTTTGATGTCGGCCGCCTTGTAGGCCAGTGCCTGCACTGGATCAACGCAAAGCCACTACGATCACTTCTCCAGCAATAACAGTTGATGGATCGTTACTCATTTTGGGGCTCTGTTGACGCTTGTCGACTCGGTACCGCGCGCAACGCAACCATGAGTTTCGGTCTACCATTGTTGTATCTTGGATTTTCTTTCGGGTCACCGAATTATTGAATCGCTGGCAAGCCTTCTCACGGGGAAAAACAAAAACAGTAACCAGCCACTGTCGCAGCGCCTTCGTCGCGTTCAGTTAGCTGATGATACAGATGCATTCAATGGGCACGCGCCATGAGGAACCCATTGGAAAATTCAACTTTCACCAACTACCCCAAGTCCCAAGTCATTCAACTACCAGCAAGTGCTTGATTGTTGCCCGCTCTCTTACTGAGCACTTGTACTGCGGATGCATCATACTGGGTTGGGGTTCAAGGAAAGCAGGACAAGGCCATCGAGTGAGGTAGTCGCCTGTCTGCGTCCAGCTGCCTAGACCACATTCGACGCGTCGACAACAGGGGTCTTCTGCAACCTCACGCCCACAGGCTCGGCGTGACCCACTTTGGAGAACACACCCGTTCGCTTCTTACTGTGCAATAATAAATGTATATCTTCACAAGTTCAAGACAAGAAACTAACAAAATGCGGCAGAAATAACTCTTGTTCCCGAAGAAGTGGACTAGGCTTGCAAACACACCCAAGAGCACCCGCGCTCACGTCTTGTTGTCTACATTTACCTATCTCCTCTTTATCGGACCTCTACCTCAGAACCAAAATGGCCGAGGTAGCTCAACCTATGGAACAGCCAAGCCTCAAGGCTGAAGCTCCCATACCTTCATCGCCAACCCAGAAGCGGAAGCGAGCCTCGGAGTCAGCTTCGCCAGACTCGCGCCGCTCCAAAAGGGGTGCCGTCGCAGCACCCAACAATGTCCCTGTCCCTGTCCCCGTCCCCGTCACCGTCCCCGTGCCTGTCGGCGAAGATACATCAGGGCAGCTCTATATGGACAGCGCCATTGCGGCTTCGGCTCCTCAACCCGGGTCCGATAATATCAACGCGGATGACTTCTCAGCTCTTCAACAGGCCACAGTTGATCATGGCGATGTGTCTGACCCTGCCAATGCCTCTAGCACCGCAGCGGCAGCGCTTGGATCCATGTATCCGACTCTCCACGTCCCCCAAACAACTGAGGAGACATTTGCCGCCCAGGTAGGGGCAGATACGGAGCACAATGACAACTCTTTTGGCGTCACACCCGATGGGTTACCCATGGAGTCGCCCATGGAAGATATGCAGCAGTCGCAGTTCAATCAGTTGCAGCAGAGGAATGGTCCCCAAAAGCCAGCTGTCGGTTCCGAGGAATGGCACAAGCTGCGCAAAGACAACCACAAGGAAGGTATGTATTTTTGTTAAATGTCTACATGTTGCTATGTTTCTCACATAGTGGCTAACAATAACCTTTTTTTTCCTAGTCGAGCGCCGTCGCAGGGAAACTATCAATGAAGGCATAAACGAGCTTGCCAAGATTGTCCCTGGCTGTGAGAAGAACAAGGGTTCAATTCTCCAGCGCAGCGTTGCTTTCATAACGCAGCTCAAGGACAACGAGACACAAAATATCGAAAAGTGGACTCTGGAGAAGCTCCTGACGGAGCAGGCCATTGCAGAACTCAGTCAGTCAAACGACAAGCTGAAGACAGAATGTGAGCGTCTGTACGGAGAGCTCGAAAGCTGGAAGCGGGTAGCCCAGGCCGCCGGTTTGTCCCCAGAACCCAAGGAGGAAACGGGTGCCGCTAGTTAGGCATGGACGTCGAGCACCTTTTTCGCCAGTGGCAAGCAATTCAGCCATCCGGCCTGCCAGCTCGGAACCAGTCCTATTTGCAAGTCACAGTCTACTATGACCATTGCTCATCACCTGATATACTGGCAGGACTGGATCTGACGAAATCGTCGGGTGTTTTCTACCGCTTGATGAACTCTGGTCTTTTTTGGGGGGTCTTTTTCTTTTTTTTTACCCATCACTAGCAATCGTTCTCTTCGAGTCCCATTTATTAATCTACTGATATGTTTAGTGTACTTTGTTATTCGTTTGGGGTTCGAATCGGGGGTCTTGAGGGATCTTATTTTATTCTATATAGGGATTGGCGTTTGGTGGGCTATTGAGGATTCCAGCTCTTTTTCTTCGTCTTCTTTTTTTTTCCCCTTTATTCTTCGGCAGCGTGCTCAACAAGGAAGGAAACGCACACAAACACGTACTCTTTTTTTTTTTGTGTTTTATTTTTTTATTTTTTTTTATCTTTGTTCGTAGAAAATGTCCGAATCATGGTGTGTGTTTTCGCTGGTGCTGTGATGGAATTAACAGCACATTTCTACAGCGCAGCCCGCTTCTTAGAGCGATGGCCACTAGTCTACCTAGGTAGAACAAGGATCAATTTAAGGATGTTTATTGGTCAGTACAAGTAAAAAGAGCAATGACCCTCGATCGCCTGCCTTGTGCCTGTCACAGATAGCCTGTCTACTGACTCTTGCCATATGCGCGTACCCCTTATCTCGGTCTTTTGGGTCCAGGAGATTACCTTGTTCTTTTTACTTTGTCTGGTTTTCCGTGGGATTAGGGAGAGAGAGAAAAAAAAAAAAAAAAACGAACAAAATACCGCAGGGGTTGGTCCGGTTCAGTTCACATTGTGGTAGTGCCTTGCCACGACGGTGCGAAGTCGGCATTTTTGGTGCGTACTGGCTCCTCGCATGGACCTACCTAAACCGGTAAGGCGACGTCCCTGGACCCCGGTTTTTGAGAGCTTGATGCTCCCATCTCATGCACCGACTCTGGGGCGTCGACTCCACCCTAGTCGGGTACAAAACGAGACTACATTCCTCCTCCCACTCACCCGTTCATGATCTATTGCAATTTACTTTATTTCTTGTCTTTGTAGAAAAAAAAAATCAATCAAAAAGGACGACAGTCTTCTTTGTCTTTTGAAGCAGGCGCTGGAAAGATTTACTCAAGTTATCGCCTCTTTGTTTGCAGAACCTCTTCTACAATTTGACCCATTTGTCCTTCGTCGTCTCTACGCCCCACGATTGTGACGTAGCATCCAATTGTAAGTGGCCGTTGTTTACAGCTCTTTGTCCCCCCGCCGCCTCCTGTTGGAGCGCCCACCGAACTCGGCCTTCACTTGTACACACACACATATTTAGGAACAATTCTTGAGCCGCCGTTTTCCACATACTACCTCTCGCTCTCATATTCTCTTTTTTTCTGTACTCTTACTCTCTTTCGTTTTGCGTTTACGACATAATCTTCAACCCTTTTCTGCTTTTACTAGCCCAGCTGGTATAAAACATTGATTAACCAGCAAGAACAAACCAGCAGTTTACACAGCACAAGCCCTATTACATACCGACCCTGGCTAGGCGGGCACACCTAGTCTGCAGAGAAACAACACTACCCGCAACTACAACAAACATAAAAATGGCATCAGTCGCCCGGGGCAGCGCGCTGCTGCGCACCTTCGCCCGGCCATACAGCCGCTCTTTGGCCAGGTCGGCATTGGCACCCAGGGCTCTCACCAGGCTCGCCCACTCCAAGGCATCCTTCTACTCTGAGCCCGAGGGCCCTTCAGTCAAGACTGAGATTCCCGGTCCCAAGGCCCAAGCCGCCATCAAAGAGTTGGATGAGGTGTTTGACACGCGCAGTTTGAACATGCTCACCGACTACCCAAACAGCTCTGGCAACTACATCGCTGACCCCGATGGAAACGTCCTGCTCGATGTGTAAGCTATAACCTGACCCTCTTGACTTGACTGCTGTTGTATGCGCATGAGCTTCCCTTGTACTGACTGCGTGCGGGCCACAGCTATGCCCAGATTGCCTCTATCCCAATTGGATACAACAACCCCGCCCTCTTGGAAGCTTCACGCAGCCCCGAGATGCTCCAGGGTTTGGTCAACCGCCCCGCCCTGGGCAACTTCCCACCTCACGACTGGACCAATGTCCTCAAGTCGGGTATCCTCAAAGTCGCCCCCAAGGGCCTCGACCAGGTTTTCACCGCCATGGCAGGTTCTGACGCCAACGAAACCGCATACAAGGCTGCCTTCATGTACAGGCGGCAGAAGGAGCGTGGTGGGCGTGACGTCGCCTTTACCGAGGAGGAGCTTCGCACTTCCATGTTAAACAAGTCCCCTGGTGCTTCGCAGGAGCTCTCCATCATGTCCTTCAAGACCGGCTTCCACGGTCGCCTCTTTGGATCCCTCTCGACCACGCGGTCAAAGCCCATCCATAAGCTCGACATTCCCGCATTCGACTGGCCTCAGGCCACATTCCCCCTACTCAAGTATCCCCTTGAGGAGCACGCAGCCGAGAACAAGGCCGCCGAACAGGCCGCTCTGGCCGAGGTTGAGGACCTGATCCTCAACTACCCCAAGCCGCCTTGCGCCGTCATTGTGGAGCCTATCCAGTCCGAGGGCGGCGACAACCACGCCTCGCCGGCATTCTTCCAGGGTCTGCGCGACATCACCAAGAAGCACGACGTGTTGCTGATCGTGGACGAGGTGCAGACGGGCGTGGGTGCCACAGGTCGCTTCTGGGCCCACGACCACTGGAACCTGTCCAGCCCGCCTGACATGGTGACATTCTCCAAGAAGGCCCAGACGGCCGGCTACTACTTTGGCAACCCGGAGTTGAGGCCCAACCTGCCGTACAGGCAATTCAACACTTGGATGGGCGATCCGGCTAGGGCCATCATCTTCCGCGCCATCATCGAGGAGATCGAGAGGCTGGACCTGGTTGCCAACACGGCCCGTGTCGGCGACTACCTCTTTGCCAACCTTGAGCGCCTGGCCGAGAAGTACCCGAACGAGTTCCAGAACCTGCGCGGTAAGGGCCAGGGCACTTTCATCGCCTTTGACAACCCCCGTCGCGACGAGTTCCTCAAGAGGGCCAAGTCCTTCGGTATCAACATTGGCGGCAGTGGCGCCTCGGCCGTGAGGCTACGTCCCATGCTGATCTTCCAGGAGAAGCATGCTGATATACTGCTCGAAGCCCTGGAGAAGATTGTGACTTCTTGGTAACGACGTAAAAAAAAAAAAAAAAAAAAAAGAAATCATTCCTTTGGTTGTTTTGGAGTTTTTATTCATGATTGCGGGAATTTGGTAATTTCTTGTTGGATTTGGGTCTATTTATCATTTGCTCTTTTCCCTTCGTTTTCTGGTGTTTTTGTAGAATGTGGTTTCATGTGAGCGGTTTTTTTCTTTTTCAAAGTTGTGCTATGGAATCTATCCGAGTCAATGCATTGAGTGAGCATAGGGGTGGGGGAAAAATGAGACATGTGTTTTCTGTCAAGGGGCAGGTCAGCCAACTCTTAACTGTTGGAAAAAGTCGTCGTCTTGTGACAGTAGGGCGCGGCCATTTCAGCTTTCAGCAGCTCTCGCTTCTGGTTGATGAAAGTCTGTCAAAACTCAAGCTCCGAAAATATATGCGCCTTATAAGCGTTGCGCCTGGCTGTCCAAATAGTAGCTGATCCCGTTCTCGCCAATATTGTTCGACAAGTTGAAGGTGTAATAATTCCGATAAACAAGGTGCAGAGACGGGATACCTAGTTTTGTGTTTTGAGATTTTTTTTTTTTTTTTTTTTTTTCGTTCTGGTTTTCAAGATTTGATTAAAGGACTCTGCTAATCGTCAAGGAGCCAGGTCCCGCCCTCGCGGACCTGACCCAACAGATATCGACTGACTTGCGAGACCCGGTATCGATGCGTTATTCATACCATCACTGTCCCCATCTTGGCGCCATTGACGTTGTTTGCCATCGGCTTGTCACCATCCGCCTCGGTGCCACGCTGGTCTGTCTGTAGCGCAAGTAATGTCTCTTGATTCTCCCGCTCCAACGCCTCCTCGTGTTCCCGCAGCCTCTTCTGCTCCACCGCATCCTGCTGTAATCGGTGCGCCTCTTCATTTTCAAGCCTGAGCTCATCCTCGTGCTCTCGCAGGCGCCGGCCCTCTGTGGCCTCCTCCATCCTAACGGCATCGTCCAGTTCATCGAGGGGCGGTGGCGTCGGTGGCGGAGGAGGAGGGCTTGGCTCCTCAACGTCTGTCTCTTTCACCCTCTTGGCTAACGGTGTATAGCCTGGCGTCAAATCGGCCGCTGCACCTTCCACGTTCTCGACATCGTGGCTTTCGCCACGTTTACGTTTCAGATCCGTGGCCGACGAGTCTGGGCTGTCCACCGACCTTGGGGCACTATCATTGGTACTTTGCACCCCAGCATCGGCGTTCGGCGGCGATATCTTGGAGCCTTCTGTTGCACCCGACAATGTTGATCCAGACGACTCTCCAGGTCCATCTTCAAGCTTTTTACTGTTGGTGCTGTCCTTTTCTGCCTGCCGGAGCTCGTGTTTCTTCACGGCCTTATCGAGGAAATCTCGCGTGTATTTCCTGATTTTGCTTTGCTGCTTCTCCTCAACCTTGCTAGGATCTTTGACTCTGCCATGCTTGTAGTCTGACGCCGCCAACGTCTTGTTTACATCCTTGACAAACTTTTTCAGATCCTCTTTAGGTAGCCTCTTGTAATATTTGTCGGCCACGTATTTTATGTGAGGGAAAATCTAGCACATTGTTAGCCAACTAACGACAGACTTGGACTAAACCGGAAACAGCACAAGGAGCGAAGATATGCTTACCGTATTCTCGTAAAGTCTTCGTTGTTTATCAGCAGGCCATGATCGCCAAGTCTCCCTCTTGGGTTCCGCCACTGGTGTGCCTACGGGTTGAGGTGTGTGCGTAGCAGAGCTTGGTTTCGGGGTTGGCTGGGCACACTGGTTGATGATGTCTTGAATCTTTTGGGCCTGCAGGGCGGCGTTGGCCTTTGCCATCTCAGCAGTTGGGCGGACCCACGACTTCTTGTCAGGATTTGCGGTATCCCAATAATATTGGCGACCTGTCCGTTGATCCATCGCTGAACGCCATCCAGACGGTAGTGCAGGAGCATCCCGGGGAGGTTGTTGCGGGTACTTGCGCCTGGGTGGTACGTAATGCGGGTTACGCTGTGGCATACTGCTCCTGGGACCGGTTGGCGCATTCCGCACAGGTGATGGTGCCCTTGGCAGTGGTGCAGAGGCAGCTTCCCGCGCCTGCTGCCGACGATCATCAAAGAAGGAGCCTGCATTATCTCGAGCGCTTCGATCGGCCTTGGCGCGCGGGATTCTGTAGCCGACCTGCAGTGTCTTCCACACCTCAAGTAGTTTCTTCGACTCGGCTGCTATCTCTTCGTGCTGAGAATTGCTCAGTTCCTTGATAAGCGGCTCGATGTTGGAATCGTCTATCTTGTTTCGGGTTACGCGTGGTAACTTGTACAAGATGTTGAGGACTTGGAAGACGACTTCATCGTCGTCCTTGAAGGTGTTCAAGGTTGTTTTCAAATACTCATAACCGTGGAATTTGACAACGCTGTTCAGAACGCGTTCCTCATCCACGGCGAGGATGCGGTGCAGAAGCTTAGTGGCGACCCACTTCTCCTTGCAAGAACGCAACGTAGACATGACCACACCAACCTCGCCATCCTCGAGCTTTCGAGGTTGAATACTGCCGACATATTCCTCCTCGCTCTCGCCAGCCTTCTTCTTTCGTGGCTTCTTCACGCTCGACTCCCAATGGTCTCCGTCGTCAATACCCAGAGCCTCGATCATGGCCAAGGGTAGCTTGGTGGTCCGCTCAGTCTGGGTCTTGCCACCCAAGATCCCGCTGCAGTTTGACTCGCCGCAGTAGCATCTCTGCGGGTTCGCACCGTAACGATCAACATTGTAATTGAAACAGAGCTCCTCCCCAGCCTTGATGGCGCGCAGAGCAAAGATGCCCATGCGGAGCTTGTCTCCCACGACCCATTTGTCGACATAGCAGTTAGGGTTGCAAGAATGATTGCAAAAGCGGCCGAGGTTGCCCTTTTTGGTGGCGTCGACATATTCGGTCCTGGTCAAGGACATGAAATAGAAGTGCTCTAAGCGCTGCGTGTCGTACTTCATGAGGCGGCTGCGGAAAAGCTCCTCACCAATAACCTCGCCAATGTACTCGAAAACGAAATCATTAGGCTCGAGATCAGTATCTGCTCTTAGTCCATAACCCTTATTTTCCGTCTTGATGACCGAAACGTTGGCGTATTGTTTCCGTTGAAACCTCTGGTTCTGACAACCGTCGCCACAGTTCCCACTGACACATTCAATCTTAGTGACGCGATTGATGCAGTCCGAGTCTTCGGCGCATGCATGGTTGATGCCGTCGCCTGATGATCTGCACGTCAGCGTATTCCCATAAAGTCGCAAGGTATGGATGGGGACAACATACGCCAATCCTCTTCGCAGTCACAATCTAGTGTTTCCTGGCCTGAATTTCCCAGCGCTTTAGAGGCGTATACGCAGTCGCTAAGGATTGCAAAGCCACGGCTCGCCTCCTCCGTAACGTCTGCAAGGTGGCCGAAAAGTTTTGAGGTCCGCATTGGTAGTTGTTGGGGGTTTTTGCGCGTCGATTTAGGGTCGGGGGAGGCGGTTCGAGGTGAAATCTTGTTGCCGTCGACCGCCTTAGTCTCACCATCCCTCGGCATAGAGCTCGGCGAACGCGACCGTTGCGCCGAATCAGTCGCGGAATTCTGGGGCTCCTCCATCTTGACGATTCCGTTTCCCTTCACCTCCGGCTCAGCTCTTCCCTCCTTGTCGACCAGATGCACTTTCGACTTGTCATCGTCGTCCATAATCAGACGCGGCGGGCGCGTAGCGTATAATTACGGATTGGGAACGCTGTAGGTTTTCAGGGGTGGGTGGTTTTTTTTTTGGGGGCGGGTCGCGAAGCGCCTTGGGACCAGAAGTTCCTGGAGGATAGATGGTCTGTGCTAGCAAGGGATTATTTTGAAATGACAAATGGCACCTTCCATTCCTTGCAAAATTGTAGCTTGCCCGGTCCCAGATGCATAAGGTAAGGTAGGTACCTAGAGAGGTATGCTGATTTCCGTTTCGTGGTGGTCGCGATCTGCTTGTCGGGCGGACGCCGGGGTGGAAAGGTTGTTGATGTTGAGGATCTGGTTTTACGGAGGTTGCGAGCGAGCGACGGACAGAGCGAGGGTACGCTTGGACCATTCCGGTACGTCGCAGCGGAAGTCTCGTGGCGCGCATGCAATGAATCTCGTCCACAATGGGACGGGACTCTGTGGGGTCGCCAGCACGTGTAGTGAATCCGGAATAGCGTTGATCCAGCGCTGATTTTTCGCGTTGATTGGTGGCAGCCTTACCGCTAAGCACCTCCTAGGGCGCCACTGTACGTGCTGAAGCCCATGCTCTTGCTTGACACCGATGGCCTACGGTCCTTGTAATCTCTCCAAGTCATTTGGCTAGGTAGCTAAATCAATGCCCACGTTTATTAGTAACTGCCTGTCACATACGAAGTATTTCGCTGTTCCTCAGTTGAACACTTAACCCTGAGACTATATATAATACTTGACCAGATCGTTCTCATTGCAGGCGTTATGCCAGATGCACTTGTCGTAGGAATGTGAAGATCCCTAGTCTATAGAGGTCTATGTCAAGTCTAAAACTAGGTATGTAATCCGAGAGCGAAGTTATGCACGTCATTCGCTGACACCACCAGGATGGTTAGACAACTTAGATAGTCAGTGCAGGTAATGAAAAATTCATTCCGAGCGCATGACTTGGTCGGCGTCCATGGCTACCTAACAATGCTTCGCGACTATAACCAGACTTTTCACAGCTGCAATTTCCAATGTTTTAGGAGGCTAGAAGCAGCTGGGCAAGCTCGCTAACCCATGCAAGATTCTTCCCTTGACTTGTTACACCGAATTTGTCGGGCGCATGCAGCACTCACCCTGATCAAAAATGCACACAACCATTAGAAAACACCGTTGCTTTAAACCAGAAGTCAACTTTGATTTTCTGCCTTGTTCTTCATGATTGGATCCGTGATCAGAAGAAGGTGTATACGTGCGCATCGTAAGCGACCATTCGGGGTTGATCCGAAGTTCGGCAATGTTCCG
The DNA here is from genome assembly GCF_004355905.1 of Pyricularia grisea. Lineage (NCBI taxonomy): Eukaryota > Fungi > Ascomycota > Sordariomycetes > Magnaporthales > Pyriculariaceae > Pyricularia > Pyricularia grisea. The sequence goes on from NW_022156717.1 coordinate 4,278,724, forward strand.
CAATCGCATGGTGTTGAACCGAGCTTGAAGTGGCTTTTCACCGCCATATCTAAAGAGTTCATGTTTGGAATCTACGGAGTATATGACCAAAGCTACCTAGTTATTATATAGTTTCATCGGCAAAAAAAAAAAAAAAAAAAAAAAAAAAGCCCATCAATAATCCCTGATATGATATGACAGCGGCTGTAAATTCTCCTATGCAACGATTCGCGTTCTTCTCAATTGACTTTATGGAGTATTGTCACAGCGTTAGGTAGGCCTCGGGTAGATTCCGCCGCCCCAGACATCTGCGCGTGGATGCCAACGCATCGTGCAGCGGCAGGGTGGAGAAGAGCGAGAATACCTGATGCGGAAAGGAGGAGTTTGCAAAGAAGCGGTGACAACGTAGGATTTGCGTAAAAAAACAATAAGTAGCCGACTCCGTCTGTCCCTCGGGCTTTGAGGACATGCACTTGGTTGCTTTACCAAATCTGGGGCGCCGTCCACGACTCCGCCTGCGAGCAGCCGATCAGAGGCCCATGTGCATTCCCGCCGGTTTGGGAGGCCGTGTTCCAGTCGCCCCAGGTTGCGGGCGTCGTTGCTCACCACCCCGAAAAAGCCAATGAAACGAATGCGGCTCTTCGTCTCCATGGCTTGATGGTAACGGGGCCGTTTTCGAAATATTATTGGCGAAAAGGACAGGTCCATTCGACCTATCGAAGGCGCTCCATCATCGAAAAAAAATCGGTCGTCCCATATTTTAGGCTCATGCAAGAATACCAAGGGCGGCCGGGTCTAGAAGCTTTCCTTTTTGGAGGAGTTTCGAGTTGACGACTGGACAAAAAAACGGCGGCTTGGATCACCCAGCCAATGGAGCAATAGGTTCTTCTAAATTTTGCGCAACCAGTCAGCAGTCCCCTGGAGTCGATCGATGGAGAAGCTTGATCCAGCTTGCGCCACATGCTTCGTTCTCCAAGGGCGGCAGTCAGCTCACCTACATCTGACGAGCGGTGTGTGTGATTGTTCTTGGAAATAATTACTGGCCACGACCCAAGCCGGTGCTTCGTTGGGCAAAGCAGGTATTATCATTTCTGGCCAGGCTAAGCTCCAGCCAACCATCATGTCGCACTTCTCGGGCGAGGGCAGCCATCTCCAGAGAACGGAGGTCATGCGCGATCAATCGGGTTCGTCCAATTGGTCAGCACCCAGAGATGGAAAGGTGATGGGGGAGACAGGGCTGCAGGGTGCATGCCTGGTGTTTGTCCAAAATGCGATGAATGCTGTTGACGGTGCATGGAGCCAACCAAATTTGGAGGGGCAGAAATGAAGAGGCGTCGATTTTCTTGCTGGCGGTGGCGTCGCATCCCTGTACAGCGTGGATGCTATTTGGGTGAGTTTCGGAGATACGCCGAGAGGAGAGGAGGAGGAAGGTCCAACTCAGGGTGCCATGGGAGCAGACATTTCGCAGAGCCTGGGATGCAGCACAGTTCGAAAAGGGGAAAGAAGAAATTATCTGCTTGTCGTCAGATCCAGGTGCTGGGAAGAGTTGCGATCGTTTTTTTTTTTTTGTCCCTTACCTCTTTGGGAGGAGCATTTGCTCTCCCATATGGGAAAGGCAGTTGACGATTCATGGTTACAAGGCTTCAAACAGGCAAACAAACATCAGCAACCATGAAAGGGCCGTGCCCCTGTCACTACCGTCAATCAAATCAACCTTCTTTTTTTTCCCTCTTGTGCCCGACTACTACCTCGAATAGAGGAGATAGGTACCCACCCTGGTACCCAAGGTATCTGCCCTAGATCGGTAGGTTAGGTAGGTACCAAGCAAGGAAGTGTCGACGTCACATGGTGCTACCTCGCTTTCTTTTTTTCTTTTCTGTCATGTTCAAAATGACATGACATGCATGGCGGGATACAATGTCTATGTCTGAGCACAGTAGGGAGATTCTGACAATGCACTAACTCCTGACCACCACCAACTTCAGACTAGCCCAGGCCCAACCAAACTCGGCAGCACAGACAACAAGCAGAAAACTTGGGGCCGGACTTGACCAAGTTCGAATTGAACCATTCCAACAAGGGCGCTCTTCTTTTTTTTTTTTTTTTTTTTTTTTTTTTTTTTCGGACGACAGCTATCCAACCACCACTTTAGGTACCTATCAACCTGGCAATCGACTTTACTACCTTTAACTTACCCTCATTCTTGGTTAAGAATATCGGACGGCCTGTTTTCTACTGCAAAAGGACTTGCACTGGGCTAGCAGACGCGCGCGACCTTTGTAGCCACCAGCAGCAGCAAAGCACTACAACTGCAGCCTTCCGAGAATTCTGTAACCATGCCAGTCATTCATTGCACGAACAGCTAGAGCACATACAGGACGCCAACCACAGCAACAACAAAAACCAACGAACCACAGAGACTAACTGTCTGTCTGTCCGTCTGCAGTACCAGCCAGACCCGCCATCACCACCAGCTTGAACCGGTGGTGTCCCCCTCTTTTGGTTTCAGCGACCCGGGCATCACAGCCCAGCAGAAAGCTCCACATCTCGACTGAGATGAAATCCTCCCCTGGCCGTCTTATCTGCAAACACAAGCCAAGCCCAACCAACCCTTTCCCGCTTTTCAGCAACACTGCCACCACTTTACTGGACTGGATCCGTGTTTTGCAAAGATCTGCCCGACCAGGCGACGTCAACCTAATCAAGTTCCTAGGTAATTAGGTAAGAGCCAGGGTGTGCAACGGTTTGCCCGTGCTCTTCAAGTTTTTTTTTTCTTTTTTTTTCTTCTTTCAATTCCCTTGCTCGAATCGTCCCGAATCAACAAAGACAGACCAGGGGCTTGGGGGGAAAAACCAAAGAGAGAGAAAACTATAAAAAAAATAAAAAAAAGCCAAGCAAGAAGGAAAAAAGACAGAGATACAGGCTTCTATACTCACTGCTGCCCAAACTCCAATCACAGAGTTTACATCGGTCCACTCTGTCTTTGACGAGACCACCAAACCCCTGTTGCTTCGCCTCTATAGAGCAGCTCGCCTTTTTCCTTGTGCGCCCATCCAAACTCCCGAGACTACCCCAGACCTGTTCTTGCCGGAAGCCGGCTGAGGGAGCCCGGAACTCCCATTTGCTTCGCTTGGGAAGCGCCAGAACCTAACCGACTGAAGCAACACTGCCGGAAATTTTTTATCTTATTATTACTCTATTCTGTCTTATTTTGCTTTGTTTAATTACTTGTCTCCTAATTTTGCCATCGACGGGGCAAGGCACCAAGATACATCGGATCCAAGCAGCAGGGATTCTCATCAGGGCGTGGCTTTTGATCCATTGATTGGGCAGTGAGGATATTCGACCTCGCTCACCTAGCTCACCTGCCTAGCGCTCCTCGCCATTCACCCTGTTCGCCACTCACCGTGAACAGCCAGCCTCCTTCACCTAGGCTAGAGCTAGACCCCTCGACTAGCTGGTGCCTCGTGCGCCTAGCTTCTTCCCTGAAAAACTGGCTCGTCTGTCACTGCGCGCCTCAAATGACTAGACCGCGGTTGACCTGGCATATTCCTTGTGTCATCCCACTTTCGCTCCCCCTAACTTTTGATTCACTACCAAATCGTCATCAGTCGCGGGAGGGCGTCGGTGCTGCCCTGAAAGATGGACCCAACTTTTACTGAGGTTGATCAGGTCAGTAATAGCTGCTTCAACGCAAATACACGCAGCCATCTACTTCTCTTTTTTTTTTCTTTTTTTTTCCCTTTTTTCCCCCCTTTTTCCCCCCACAAAGTCCTGATCCAGACTGGGCGCCCGACGCGCCAATTCCCCCAACATCGTATCATTTCAATTTCTTTGCGACCTTGACGTCGTGTTGTGCGTTCTTTCCATGAGCACCGTCACGTTTTGTTTGTTCATATCTTTGGCCCATCTAACCATGGTTTCTATGGACAGCGTTTCGTCCTTGGGGAGATAATAAAGGCGAGTGATCTTGATGTCGGAACGCTGGTGGACTTTATCTGTAAACACAACGTGCAGCCAAATTGGGTCCGGATGCAGCTCCCATGTGGTGAGTATCCAGCGACACTGCTTTGCTTTGCCTTACTTTGCCTCGAACCGACCGACAATGACAGGGTTAACGCTCTAACTGGGTTCACACACAGGTCGCAACCTGTTGCAAGTGTGGAAAGCCGCCGAGGTTATGTTCAACGCTCCGTTGAACCCCCCTCCTACGGCGCACTTCGCTACGCTGAAGCGCAAATCCATTGGTGACTTGAATGAGCATGGTTCGAAGCGGCTCGCAACCAGTCCCATCGACCAGTCGACATCTCCGTTACCCCCCATAATGCATGCGCCACAACCTCAGCACGTACACTCTCCGTTAAATGCCACGCGTAATGTGAGCATCCAGCCTCGGCCAGCGTCCAACGGCTACCAACAGAGCCCCACGGCTGCACCACCGCCCATGACTCCGGCTCTACCGCAGTCAATTGGTCGTAAGCGAGGGCGTCCTTCCAAAGCAGACAAGGAGGCCCAAGCCCGCGCGAACGGTTCAGCCGCCCCAATGCCGGGCGCGCCTCTGCCTTCCTTAGCGCCACATCCTGTCTCGCAACACTTACATGCACCATCCCCGCCGAACAACAGCCCGGCCGGGGGCAACACTGGTACGCAGTCTCGATACATTACGGGGCATGATCCCTATGCACACAGCCCCTCTTCTAGGGGACCTTTTGCTCCAAACCCAGCAGAAGATGCAAGTAGAGGCAGCGCAAGTGTACGATGGAGAGATCCTATGACGGTCGCATCACATTTGCCCACGGGCGAGAAGAGGGACCTGCGCGCTGTGTCTGACTCACTTGTACAGAGGGCTTCTGCAGAATCCAGGTCGATCGAGCGGCCAGAGAGATCCCCATCCGTCAGTAACCTGATCACACCGACGGACGATGGTGGTGGTATGTCGGGCATTGCAGGACATCACAGCCCAGTCGCCCAGTCAGTTGCGGCTAGGCATGCGATATACGGGAACAATGGGAGCACGGGAACACAGTCGACCGCAGAACATGAGAATCGCCCTGTCAGTGGCCATGAACGGAGAACACAGACGCCTGTCAGCAATGCGGCTTAACGGGATCCTTCCCGACCTGCGTCGCTCGGTTCTGGCCTGTTCACTTTATTCTATATATGTGCGGGTATTCGGGCGAGCCCCAATGATGTCTCGTCCACGTTGGTCCCTTACCATTTTCATCACTCCTGGGTTGGATGATTTGTGTAAACCATAAGTTTCTTGTTAGTGTAAGAGAAGGCTTGATAATTGTCCACAGGTATAATGAGAGGAGATATCAAATTTAGAGATGTATCATATACAGGTGGGACCAACGACCGACTTCGGATATTCCTCTTTTCGTCCCCTTTGCAGTATGGTGATGCTATAAAGTCCAGCATCCGTGCTCACTTCAAGTTGCCAAGTGTCTTCAGTATCTTGCTACTCCGGTTGAAGTACGACCCAGCTGTCTGTCTGTTGATATGCCACTTCTCAGCCTTTCAGGAGTTTCCTCAGGTATTGTAAGTACAGTCAGAACACTTGATGGTAGAGTGGGTAGACTGCTATTTCCACCCGGATGGAAGTGAAGGAACAACCCACACGTGAGCTGGTTCCCGATGCCTGTTGTTCCAATCGAAGCCACTGCCAAGCCCACCAATGGTTCCTGGGCTGATCGTGGGGATAGATTGGGTTGAGGGAAATGAGGGTCAACGTCTAGCAAGCCAGCGTGGCTGCCAACGGATCAAGGCCAAGTTCCCCTGTAATTTAGTACGTCTCCGGCGTCATGTTCTGCTAAGGTAGGTATGCTGCCAGGATCCTGGCGGGTTGCATCCGCTATATCTGTGATATGAGGGCATATGCATGCATGGATTATCTCGTATAGGTTTGCATTTTACACGTTCATTCCTTGTGGATATCTATTCATGCCTTTGGTTGCATCAGCGAACTTCCCATCACACGGCTCAAGCTTTGGAGAACTTCTTTCAAAACAAATCAACTTCTTGGCGCAAGGGAGCTAATTGGATAAAGATTTTGGTTGACAGAGAGAGTCTCCATCAAGTTTACTTCAGCGCACTGACATGCTACTGTGATTAGAAGATAGGAACAGGCGGTATAGTGGTTATAGGATATAGTTACTGGAACAGCCGTTGTTCTCCAGTCATCCACACGAAAGAGGAACTATATATTGATGATGGTATGTAGTTTATCCAGGAAATGATAACAACGGTAGACTACAAGGGTAGTAAGACTGACAGCTGCTGAAAGTTCGCATGATGAAAACGAACCAAACATTCTGTTGAAACATCCCCATAAACGGTAGAACCCTTTGACCCCCGGACAGAAGCTTCGGTGGAGTATTCGATACTGCTATTGACGCAGGAGATGATCGGGACTTGGACCGAACATAGTTGATGAGCGGTAGAAGCTTCCATAGGTCCATGTCGAGTAAAGAGTGGAATCAAGCTTTGTCCATAACCATTGTTGAGCATTTTTTGAGTAATAAAATGTGGAACACAATAAACGCAATCAGAGTCCAGACTATCAGTGCAATAGACAGATTGGTTGTCTAAGACAACCGATCGAGCCTTTGTTTACAAAACAATCAACAACGCAAGAGACATGGCTTTGTTCCATCTAAGACATGCCTTATTTCTTAATTTTTTTTTTCTCCCTGTTTGTTGTCCTGGGCCCCTTGCCGTGTCTGACATGAATAAACTTCAAGCCCGGAGCCGCAGGCTCGGGCAACCTCAACCCAACGTTTTGCATGAAGAAAACAATAACGACAACAACAACATAAAAAAATCTAAAAAATCCAACAAAGCATAACTCGGAGCTGATGGTTGCTGTTTGTTTACAATTCCCTAAAAGGGAAATTTGTGTACTTTATTGGATCCTCTTTTTCTGTCATATCCATGTACTTCGTAGTAATAACGTTGCCTCGCTTCCACAACGGAGGGATGCCTAATCCAGGGACAGCCCTTGCTTTATGCAGCCAGCTTACCACAGTATGCACAAGTTTATTATGGTAAATTACCAGAACTCTTCTTCAATCAAAAGAGGGACCCATACCTCGTTCCATTGGGCTGAGTTAATAACAATAATACTACCAACTTTGCAAACCCAAATTTGATCTGCTGCAAATCTTTACAAATTGGCCCATCTAGCGCAAGAGCCACTTGCGCAGGAATTCAATCGAACAACACGTCTGACCGTACTCTGGGGCCAGTTCGTTCAGCTGCTTTCATCAGGGGGTAGGAGCTGCATTACCGCGTAATCAATCGACTCCCTATCGCATAAAATGGGAGAGTGTGGCTGGCGTTGGCTGCTGTGCGGCGATGATTGCATGGCAGTCCCCTGCCTCGCTCTGCATTGCAGCCTTATTGCCTCGTCGAGATTGAGGCTGAGTTCCTCGTACCTTTTTCGCTTTTTGCTTTTCCGTCAAATCAATTTCGCAAGAATGAGTAAAAATAAAACTTTGGAACTGGGGACTGTGCGTAAGTGCTTGCTTGGTCACTGCTCAGGATGTATTGAGTTTTGAGGGGGCCAAATTGAGTCAGTCCCAGGTTGCTTCGGGACCACTTCGAATAAATTAGCAACAGGTTTCTGGAGCCCAGTCAGACTCATTCTGATGGTGATGGAGCCTTGGGAGCGTTCCTATGACGACACAAGGTCTGCTTGGTCTGTGAGGCTTTTTGTTTTGCATCTGTGCCCTTCTCACCACTAGACATCGCAGCGACTTTGGGCACTGTGAAGGGGAAAAAAAAAAATTCAAAGAAGAAAATCACTCAAACTCCGCTGGCGTGAGGGGTACTTGGGAGTCTAGAACGAGACTAAGTAGGAAATTTATTAGCACCAGCCTTAGTGCCAGTGTTGCAAACCCCTCTCCCACAAAACGTCAAACATGTCATTTTTTAGAACCTGATACGGGAAAAGCAAACAATTGTGCGAGCGCGTGCTTGCTACCCCTAACTATGACTGTCTGTTGGTAATTATTGCTGATCAGGTACAGGCTGTTACAGGAAAGCCTATTACTACCCTACATGCAGATTAATGTTGCAGCTTTTTTTCCCCCTCCTTGACAGGCACGAGTGATGCAAGTGGTGGTGGGTGGGTTGGTGCTCGCGTACTAATTCCAGACTTCCAAGTTGTCACGCGAGATTCCTTCCGCCCGCCCCAGTGCCGCAGCCAGACTCGGTTAGGCTAAGCCAGGCAAGGCAGCTTAGGTATTCTACGGTACTTTCGTACTGCGTGCGGTACGGCTGCCGTGGGCAAGTTCAAACCTATCGACGTAATAGGGTGGGACTGAGGCACACCTATAGGCTTCACGGGGGTTTGGGCGCAATTTTGGAAGCTTTACGGAAGCCGCGTCAAACTTTCCGATAGTCCTCCCCATCTTGGCATACCCACCGCGAGTGCAACCTCATGCTTGAATTTTGATCTCGGATACCTTGCAGGGAAGCTTTCGTTTCAAAAACTACCACGGAGCTAACTAATATCACGTATTATGTCTATTCACTCCGAAGTTTCTGATTTCTTCTTGCGCTTTCTGTAGAGTACTCTTCAGGTATAACAACTGTGGAATCGAGACATATCATTGGAGGTTGGACTGTAGAGTAAAAGCAATAGAAAATATCGGGCGCCCTTCAGGGTCTGACCAACCCCGTTGCTGGGCTGGAATTCCACCGGGACGGTATATTCCGCATGCGAGCTGAGCTGGCACGTTAAGAAGAAAGAACAAAGAACAAAAAGAAAACAAAGACGAGACGGAAGGTTTTTTTTTTTTTTTTTTTTTTTTTTCTGCGCCAGACCATCGATCATCGAGGGTTCAAACGGCCAGCCATGTGCCACGTATTCCGCCAGTTCAGAGTCTTGATACTGTAGCGTGTAAGTTTCCAAACAGGTCACAGATTTTGGTCCCGGGCCAAGCGTGGGGGGGAGCACTGATTGCATGTGGATGCCGTCAATTTGAGGTAAGTCCAAGTCCTCAAAGTCCTCCCATATGCAATAACCATGTTGACGCCATACTGAAGACATGTAACGGTCTGTCAGCTCGTTGCCAACTTGGTCTAGTTCCACTTCTTGTATTCTTGGCGAAAGGTTTTCAGCTGCGAGCGCTTGAAGCTCCAAGCGTTCACGATTGAATTCTGCATGCCTGACTGCCATCACCTGTCTGGAAATTACCTACCTAACAGGTACCTTACCTACCACTTACGAAGTACCGTAGCTGCCTTCCCTTCCGGGGCTGCTGAGATCGCAATGCCGATCCTAAACCAAAAAAAGCTACGGCCAAGTCCGTCCAGAAGTTCTTTTTGCTCTTCAAGAACCTGGCAGCTGTGACGCTGTCGCCCTGGTCTCGTCAATTTGCTGCAGGCTCAGGAGTTTTTTTTTTACGTGAGCCCTGACAATGTAACCCAATCAGGGAAAAACCGAGCGGGGCGCGTGCGTTCGTTCTTTCCTGCGCTGCCATTCAGGCCATGTCCATGACAGTACAATATAATTGTAGACAGTGCAATATCCATGCAAGCACCGGTTTATTCTTTCCTGTCCCCGACGGAGCGCCTGGGGTCTGGCCTGGACCTTGGTCCCTCCCCAGTGGAGGCGGAAATGGAGTCGCCCTGGGACCTTGGGAATCTGGAGCTCTCCCTGCCAATTCCCGGATTCGGCGTTACAAGGAGAGGCCTTTAACATTGCACAGTAAGACTAGGAAGCAAAAATGGATGTTTTTTTTTTTCTGGTCGCCCCGGTCGCCATGGAGAAAAAACTGCACGCACTGCAAGGGATACAGATGCCCATAATTTGTGTATTTCCCGGCCCGTCTCCCGCCTTTGCAGTTCCAGTGAAGTTTTCCCCCTCTTCCCTTTCGGCCTACCGCTGTCGCTGTTGCTGCTGCCGTCGTCATTCCTTTGATTGTTCACTTCGTTGAATCTGGTCTTTCGGTCTATTTTCCAGCTACTTGTGCCTGGATTCGCCTGGTGTGGGTATACCGATAGCCAGTATTTTCTGTGTCATACCTACCTACCTCATACCTACCTACCACCTACCTACCAAGAAGCTACCAGTTCATTGGGACCGATCAGCGAATCTCAGCTGCACGACGACGGCGAATCAGGGATAGGGAAGGTGAACACCAGGTAATTTGCGTCCACGGCCAATCAAGTTATTCAAGTTTGCTGACATAGTACTATATTATGAAGCCCAAACAAATCGGAGTCCTCGACGCATATTGTGGCTTGATCAACATCCAGCCCTGTCGCAAGGATCGATATTGTCGGTTGTGTGCTAACTTCTTTTTTTCTTTTTCTTATTTTCTATTCTTTTTCCCTTCCTTTCCTCTCTTGTCTCTTGTATCTCTCGGGCGAGGCTCGAGGGCTGATCCACCCAAGACAGAAAAAGACAATTCTGTTGTGCTGCTGCATACAATTCTGGGTGCGAGGATCCTGCATCCCGAACCAAGCCTGCTTTCCAACCCCTGCTTGTGGAAAGGACCAACAGGGGTTGTTTCGTCCAACCAAGGCAGAATACACACAACAACAACAAGACTTTCTCCGGCCAATTCGAACCCGATTCGATCGCATCAAGAAAAAAAAATACGAAAAGAAAATAAAATACCACCTTGGGACGGGGGGTAGCCAACCATCATCTCCGAATCTGCACACGCTCGCGACGCGTCTAAAATCCCTCCTTCTTCTTCCTCACCCCCTCGCTCGGGCTCACAATAACACACCGACTATACATTTAGTCCTATCCCATTGACACCCATCAACCATCGACTTGGATTCTCCTGAGCCATCGACTCTCTCATTCGTGGTTGGTTGAAGCTGCGCCATCCTTGGGATCCGCACATCTGAAGCTCGCATCCTTGCTTTAATCTGCCCGCCGGGATATAAACCAGGAGAAGCTCCACCTACCTTCTTCCCCGGGCCCGATCTTGCGGCCAAGCTTCAGTTAACACTCGCGCATATCCCCTCACTGGGCACAAATTCTTTTCACTTGCCATCAACTCGACGGCTTCCACTCATTACTAGCCTTCCGTTTCAAACATCCGGGTTGACTTACATCCACGCGCCCAACAACATTACCTCGCCATCATCTTCCTTGGACTCGCTCGCAATCCTGTCGACACCTCATCCCTATGAAAACGGCTGGTAACTTGTGCGTCGCATACACCAACTCACGGCGTCTTTCGTTCCAGCTTTCCGTCATCTTTCGGCCACCAATTGACCCACGGATCTCTGACTTGGTTCTGCGACCTCCTGAACCAGCCGGTTAATCCAATTTTCTCGGAAGCCAGACAGTCCTTTAGTGTGTTGTCATCGTGGTTACCGTGCTTCCCGCGATCGGTGTTGTTTTCACCAACATTTTCTTTTCAACTTGACTATAGGACGTCAGTCAAGTCGGGCGAGCCTCAGAGTCGCAGTCTGGAGTTTACTACCTAGTGGATGGTCGGCCTGACCAAGGCTTTCCGTCTTTCCTCAAGCAAACCCCTCGCACTTCAAGAGTCATTCTCACCAACCATCTCAGCAATGGCTCTGCCTCGAGCTTTACCAGCAACTCTGGGCGTCGTTGCAGTTGTGGCGACGGCTGCCTTGTTGGTCGTTCACATCATTCTCGCTCAATCAACTTCAAGTTTGTCAATGCCAACGCAAGTCACGGCTACTTCCATAGTAGCCTCGGTATTTGAGGCTTGCGTCCTTCTGGTTCTCTGTTGGCTTTCTTTCCTCTACATTCATATCGGTACTAAGGACCCCTTCGAAGCCCATAATCTCTTGTGGTTCAGTATCATTGCAACGTTCGTCACGGTCGCTGGAGTGGTCTCGGCGGTTACAGTAGCCAGCCTTCACAACGCAACCTCCTCTCTGGCAACTGGTATTCTCGGGCCTGAGCCCATGTCGTTGGTGATCGGCAGCTCAGTCGTCCTTGGAGTCGCATTCACCACGCAAACCGTATTTCTCATCGTTCATTTTTTCATTGTCAAAATCTACGGTGTCGCATGCGGCTCGGACGTTGAAGCTGGTGGTCGTCGGCCGATCATGGCCCAGGTCAAGTCAATTCCTTACAGCCAAACCAGCCCGGCCCCTTCTCGGGCTCGAGGCGGTTCGGTGAGCTCTAGGACCCCTCCTGGATCGAGCGGCGGTCGCTCTACTACCGAAACCATGTGCTCAGTTCGCTCCTCGTTGTCGCACGCTGTAAGGCCAACAACCTCTAGGACGAGACTGATCTCCAGCAGTCAACGATCGAGTCGCCGACCGGAGTCACTCGACCTGAATGCGATCAAGGACAGGTCTAGTACCAATGAAGACTCCTTCGAAACCTGGGACCTATCTGTAGTCGACCAACATAATCGTCAAATATCGCTGCAAACAACGGGCAGCAGCATCAAAGGTGGCCACTTCCTCGAGACCATACCCGCGAGTCCAACGATAAGCCGGAGTTCAAGTCCTGGTACGCCACTAGACCTGGAGCCTCCACGTCGGCCTCGCAGGACCCGCAGCTTCAGCCCCATGTCAGAGCATGGTCGGCTATCCGCAGGACTCACACAACACGTCAATGCCAGCGAATCGCATATTCACCCTCTATTCCGCTCAGATTCGCCGACGCCGCCGCCGATCGCCAAGCCCGGTACTGTGGTTACTGCAGCCCCAAATGCCGGACAGATCGTCGCGCCAAGTGTCCAGGGGATCCGAAGGATACGTAGCGGCAGCTTACCGCAAGTACCAAGCCCTCTCAGTCGACAGGGTAGCTTTGAGGAGTTTTCTCGCGCGATGCAGCGAGACTCTCTTCGTGAGGAAGATGAAGAGGATGAGCCGGAGCAGGCAGAGGGTGACAAAACATCACAGCCTAGCTCACCAGAATCGGAAGATGGCAAGCTGACGCCACCAATCCCCGATTGGATCATGACTGCTGGAGCCAGGACCTCACTTTACGGTTACAACAGCCGTAGGGCGAGCAGTAGGAGGACACAAAGCAGGGGGAAGGATGAGGAAGAGGACATGCCTACTCGGCAGTCATAACGTTTTACGATCTACACATGACTTTTTCTGGGTGTATAGGAAGAATCATATATACCCCATTTTCTTTTGTCGAATCAGGAAAAAAAAAAATAAGGCCATATATTCATTGGTCAGGGAATAGAAAGGCGCCATGGGTCAGTCATCTTATGTCGGGTTGCTAAAACCTCTACGGGACCGATAAGACTTTATTTCTTTTATTATTATTATCATCATATTTCTTATCTTCTATATTTTCCTCAAGCATGTATTCCTTGATGTAGGTTGCAGGCTGAGGCTTTGTCTCTTTTGGAATTTGAGCGGAGGATGATACCAACTAGTTAAATATCTTGAGCTGCCATCGGCCAGTTCTATCTAGATTAGTCTAAATTCTTGCGACCTTGTTCGGTCAATATTACGTTGCCGTGTACCTCTACGTGACCATTCTAGAACATACATCGTAGTGGTAGTCCTTCAAGTAAAATACGTGCTTAGTCTGATGTAGTGATCGGCAATAGATTGCGAAATTGTGTGTGTCGTTCGATAGTTCTCACTCAATTTCACCTCCCTATTTAGGTTTTGAACTGTCTCTGCAATGTATCTGACTTGCTTCTTCGTGGGGGCGTTCTGTTTACCTTAGCTACCTAGGTAGCTAGGTAGGTAGGTAGGGAACGTAGGTCATACTTTAAACATGCCAAAGCATTGCACTAAATACCTTATCTAAAGCTAGCATATTCCGAAGCGGGCAGCACGGACGAGACAAATCGAGCCTCGCGGCAGCGCTCGGTAGTAGGTACTTACCTTACTTACCTTACCTAGGTAGGTAGTGTATGTACCTGCCACCAAAGGTAAGAAAGCTCCCCGCGTTGTTGTCGACACCGGAAAATAGGTACGGTACTTAGCTGAGTGAGATCCACTCCATTCCGCAGGCTCCCAAAGCTGTCGCGTCACTGCAGGTCCGGGAAGGGTCTAAGCTCTCCCCTCTCGTCATCCAGTCATAATTATTCTGACGTCTAGTATGACCCACACTGATCACACACGCACCGCACACACCCCCATCTTTTTGCCTCTTTGACGAGCTTTGGCGGTTGAAAGTTCATTGCCTACCGACTGACTGATTGACTTGACAGTGGCCGCCACCAAGCAGCACTTTCAACCCAACTCGGCGCAAAGAAAGAAGAAGAAGAAAAAAAAAAGAATCTAAAAAAAATATTAACAGTCATTTGCGCATCTTTCTCAAGATTTATCAAGCTACAGAAACCCGACCTAACCGCATTTCCCGCTTCGCAGCACGTAACGCTGCTAAGAAGTTGCCCGCCATGAAGGTCACTTTCAAGGTAAGGATACTGCCAACGAGACTTCCCCCACGGCACCGAGATGCCGGGGTTGGGCGCCCTGGACGGATCACCACCACAGACAACACCCGTCGCCTTGCGCACCTTGGAACTTGTTTATTTTTTTTTTTTTTTACAAGATTATTATTTATTTCTTTTGCCCAGTGGGCATCTCCGCTGACGACCGCTTGTTACGAATTCTAGGACCTCAAACAGCAAAAGTTCGTCATCGAAGTCGAACCGACTGACCTGGTATGCGAAAACCGAAGCCCCGCCCACCGCTCAGTGATGCCCTCGGACCAAAAAGGCGGCGCTTTCTATCCTCAACGCGAGCATTTGTCCGATTACCATTCGACCATGAACCAATAACGGCTGACTTTTTACCGCTTCTCAGATCTCGGCAGTCAAGCAGAAGATTTCGGAGGAGCGAGGATGGGATCCCAAGCTGCAGAAGTTGATCTACTCAGGTGAGTCCACCTCTGATCCGGTTCCTACTGAAGCGCCTGCATATATGGTCTCCCCGAATACAGTAGGCTGATGATTTCTCCAGGCAAGATTCTTAAGGATGAGGAGACGGTCGAGTCGTACAAGATTGAAGAGAAGGGATTCGTTGTATGCGTGGTCAACAAGGTAAGACGAGCGTGCGGCTGTGCACACCTCCGTGTTTTGTACACATATTTATGCCGGCTGCCTTTGAAAATCGCGCTGACTTGGCCGTCCCCTACAGCCGAAAGCTGCTCCTGCATCTGCCGCTGCTGCATCTTCCAATGCCCCTCCCGCGACGCCAGCTGCGGCCCCGGCAGCCACGCCGGCCGCGCCTCCGGCCCCTGCCCAGACGAGCAGCTCGGAACCAGCGGTGCCCGCCACGCCGACTCCGCAAAGAGCCGGAGAAGCTCCGGGTGGTGCCAACTTTAACGACCCCAACATGCTCAGCACCGGCGCAGCGCGTGATGAAGCCATCGCCAACATGGAGGCAATGGGGTTCGAGCGCACCCAGATCGATGCTGCCATGCGCGCGGCCTACTTCAACCCAGACCGAGCTGTGGAATATCTGTTGAATGTAGGTGTCTATCAGGAGACTACGGGTCTACTATTGAAGTCCTCCGGCTGTGTTTGAAGAAAACCAGAGCGCTGACATGTTATTGTTGCAGGGTATCCCTGAGAACTTGCGTCAAGCAACCCAACCGCCTGCCGCCCGGGCTGCCGGACAATCGCCTGCCCCTGCCGGTGGTGCCGCCGCACCTGCTGCTGCATCAGGCGGCGGAGATGACGATGTGGTCAACTTGTTCGATCTCGCAGCACAGGCCGGCCGTGGAGGCGCAGGGAGCGGGGCTGGTCGCGGAGGCAGTGCAGGCAGTGCAGGCAACGCGGCCGCGGCTGCGGCTGCGGTGGCAGCCGCGGCGGGAGCAGGTGCTGGCGGCCAGTCACTGGGCAACCTCGACTTCCTCCGGAACAACACACAATTCCAGCAGCTCCGCCAGGTTGTCCAGCAGCAACCGCAAATGCTCGAGCCTATCCTGCAACAACTTGGAGCTGGCAACCCCCAGCTTGCGCAACTGATTGCAGCGAACCCAGATCAGTTTCTCGCTCTCCTGGGTGAGGATGCAGACGAGGATGCACCGCTGCCGCCTGGTGCCCAAGCAATTTCGGTCACCGAGGAGGAGCGCGATGCTATTGAGAGGGTAAGTAACCAGATGCCACATGAGCTTTAGCAGGTCTCACACTGTTAACATTACGGTTTCTTTTTTTTTTTTCTTTTTTTTTTTTTTCCCTGCTATCACCGTACATGGCCTACGGCGTAATAATTTGTTTGCTAATCTAATCTCAACTCTAAACCTGCAGCTTTGCCGTCTGGGATTTGGACGTGAGCAGGCTATCCAAGCCTACTTCGCATGCGATAAGAACGAGGAGCTTGCCGCCAATTTCCTCTTCGACCAGCCCGATGATGACGATCTGCCCCAGTAGACAAAGACGCTACTGGCAAGCTCATATCTTGTGCCTGTTACTTACGAAACGACCCGCAACAGAAACCTCGCCGCCCAGCATAATAGGCGGACCGAGGATGAAACGATGTTCTGGTTTTTTCTTCTTCTTCTAGGGGTTGGTGGCGTTTGGGGGGCTGGGAAGTAGCCGGCAGAGACGGTTGATGAGTGACTACTTTGTCACTAAGACCAGACGACTCGATGCATACCAGCCAAGAATTAAACATTCGAAAACACGACCTTGCAGTTATTTGCCATGTTGATACTTAGCCCCTGCTCACATATCCCATATTCCACACTCCAAAAACCTAGTCGAGGTTACAAGACGCGCACCACTAAGAGGTGGTCAAGGCAGTCGATGGTGGCAAGCACATGGATTTTTGCACTTGGTGTTGATTTGGCCAGATGGCGGAATGCGGGAATGTGGGAGAGAATCGATGCCGGAGCGAAGTTTCTGGACAAGGGCAACTATTCGATTTTGCTACCTTGACAGTACTGCTATTTGAGGGTTTTGAGGCACATCGATAACAAGTAGAGTAGCGATGATTGCCTATATATTTTTTTTTTCAACGGAACTGACGTATGTTTTTACCTTGCCCGTCCATGATGTGCCAGGGTGTGTTTTTTTTTTTATCAGGATATAATGAACATGAGGACATACGTATTCATCAAAAGCACAATATAAACACACAGAGTTCTCAATGCCCTGTCTTTCCAAGTCTACCTAGAGCGTGCCATTTGGGAAGGTCTTTCTTTCCCTTGATCAATACTCCGGAACCCCTCTTTGCACTACTAGAATAAGACATGCATCTGGCTTTGCAGTGGGGGGTGGGTGGCAGCACCGACAAACCAAGGAAAACTTTCGGTGCCGTTCATTCATGACTAGGTTGGGTGTTTGGGCCTGATGAAGGATGATGTATTGTGCCTAGGCTAGTCGAGGCTAATCGATCCTTTTTTTCTTTTTTTTTTCGGAAGATTCCATCCAAAGGATAAAGGGCTTACTTTTTTTTTTTTTTTTTTTTGTATGTTTTAGAATGGATGACAAAGCTTGTTGGGTAGTCCTTTTCCCCCGTTTCCCCTTGAACTTACAGGATTTATCTTGGCTGTATGACCGACCACCACAAGGAGCAGGGATGCGTAAGGGGTAGAAAATATGCTTCTCTTCGTTGTGATAATACACCGCTGACAAGTACTTGTTTTGATGGCCCTAGGAAGTTTCCCTCTGCAGTTATGATTGATAAACGTGTTAACGGTGTATGAGAAGTAAACAACTATGTATCTAAAAGATATTGTAAATGAGACTTGTGATGCTTTAATCCTGCAGCATTATATATAAATGCACACCCTATTGTCCTGAAAGCCCCATCATAATGATACGCTCAGTCCCGAAATCTAAATTTGCGACTTATTGCTAGAGCAAAACAAAATGTATCTTGTCAATATCAAACAGGTCCGACACCAGGCTTGGTAAACGTGTTACCCGGAGGCCAGTTCCCAAGGCCGGCCGGGTCGCCACCAATCCTGACATATACACCCACGGCGGGGATGCCGCCGTCCAGCACAAAGAACTGATACCAACCCGGGGGACAGACGTGGGCATTTGGTGGCGCCTTGACCGTACACGAGGTGCCGGTGCATGTCACGGCGGGCATTAAAGTGCGTGCGCCCATTGAGTTGCCTTGAAATAAAAAAAAGGGGGTTCTGTCAGCATGTTCTGTTTTTTGTTTTTTGTTTTGTTTTATTTGATGGCAAGAAAAAGGGGAAAAGGAACAAAAAAACTATACATACCATGAGTCGAGGACACGGCACCCAAGAGCGTTACAGTAATGGCACCATTGCTCGGGGCATTCCCCAATGAAAAGGCAACGTTGGCGTCATAGCCCCAGTCCTTGTTCACGATGGTGAAAGAGGGCCGAGGCTTGCCACTCAGAAGGTAAGGCGGCGTGTAGGTCTCAATTCTGTATTCTTGAGGGTTCACACCATCTTCTGGGTCGGAGCCGCTGATCAAGACTCTTCCGTCGAGGAGCGTGATGGCCTCCGAGTGGTACAAGCGTGCGATGGTCGTGTTGGCAGCGACGGTGATGCGCGACCCAACCGGCTTCTCAGGGTCGTAGAGCAGGCTGTTCAGGTTGGGCCCCACGCCTAGGCCGAAGCCTGCGACGCCGTGCAGGGCGCCGTTGCCGATGAAATAGGTTCCGTCGGGCAGCGGTGCCATGCAGGGCATGACGCGGAAGGATGGCATGCGCTCAATGACCCACTCAGGGTTTGCTGCTTCAGGGTAGGTTGAGACGCAGTTGTCCAGAGCGTTGGCAGCCCCGTTGGACGAGCCACCACAGATGAGAAGGCCGAGTGGCGCTGTGTAAGGCGCCTTCTGGGGCAGAAGCACAGAGGCTCCCTCGAGGGGATATGTCCTGCCTGCCAGGTCATTGTTGACGGCACCCGGGATGTTGGGTAGTTGCTTTATCGTATCAAAAGTAACCTCGTTTAGAATGCGTGCCTCGTTGTAGTAGGTCACCAGGATACCTCCTCCAGGTAGAACGGCAGTGAATGGATATCTGGTTTTCGTGGTGACGAATCAATCAGTTTAGTTAGTTGATTCTCCTTTGATTCACGGGTGAAAACGGGGAAAGGTTTCTCTCACAGGTTGTCCGGGTTTGTCCGGTCGAGCCAATCCATGTAAAGGGGTGCACTCCCCGGCGCGTGTGGCAGAACCTCAATAGATGGAACAGCCGCCCCGTTGGAACCAACCTGTCCACCAATGACCATCACAGAGCCGTTCGCCATGACCATTGCGGTCGGGTACCATCGACCCTTTTGCAGGCTCAGCTCCTGAACATTCTCTTGGAAGTCTCGTACACCCGGTGTTCCGGGTGTTCCATCGGGCCAGTACAGTCTCAAGCCCTCGGTCGACTCGCCTGACCAACCTCCTACGTTGAGCTGACGGGCTCCTCTGTCAGGCAAGATCACGCCCGCACTGCAGAAGATGTCCGTCTTCACATGGAGGGTCCTCCACGCTCCCGCGGGATTGGTCGGGATCATGGAGACATCAAGCTCGTACGCTCCCGTCTCATTGCCTGGGCCAGTGCCCCATTTGGAAAGGAAGGTGACTTTGCCAGTTATGGACTCCTGTGTCATCAAAGCGATCGTCTGACCCATAATGAGGAAGTCATAGCGTCCTGCCGTGGCTGGGGTTTGGGGGAAGGTCCACGAGTAGAATGGGGTGCCGGTCCAGAAGTATGTGCTCAACCTGCTGCCTCCTCCACAAATTGCCGTGCGGTTCCCGTCACACGGCACGTTGCACTCGGTGCTAGGTCTTGGCGTGGCAACCCCAGCCGTGACGACGTTCTGGGGATCTCCGCAGTAGCACTCATTGCCATACTCGAGACCTGCAGCCATGTAGCCGTACTTTGCACAGCGATCCAGGCACATCTTGGGTGTCATTACGTTGGGGAATGATAGCTGCCAGTAAAACGTCCGCTTGTCGTTTAGGTTGTCTTGGTAGCACCCCTGGTACGTCCAATCGCCCAGGCCTCCTGTCTGTGGTGCCGGCGGGAGGAATGTTTGCGGCTCGCCCTTGGAGAATATTGTTAATCTGTTGCCGGCACCACACTTCTGCGATGCGTTGCCGCTGCAGGGCATAGAGCATTCTGCTTCCGTCGTCTTGGAGCCTCCGTTATATATCGCATTCGCACAAAAGCATTGCGTAGAGTACTCGGTACCAGAGATTGTGTAGCCGCGCTGACTACATATTTGAGCACACGATTCCTGTGTAAGAGTCTGGGAGTCTGGAGCTTGATAGTCGGGCAAAGCTCGGCCATTAGGGCCGTCGATCCAACACCCATGATACTCAAATCCCTCTGGGAGGCCAGTGACCACGGGTGGTGGTGGTGGTGTTGTTGAGCCCGGTACTGTTGCGGCCGAGGTTGTGGTGCTTATAGTAGGCGGCACGCTGACCGTCGGCAACTCGTTTTCGTGCCAGTTGTAGAGGTTGAGCCTATTAGGTCCTCCGCATACTTCACTGCTGTTGCCATTGCAAAGGGTGTTGCAGCCGCTTGCAGCAGGTACAGACCCAGTAGAGAGGCTGTTACCGCAGTCTGCTCGGTTTGAAGTCTGTCAGTATGTATAATTTTTTGTTTGTTTATCGAGCGAGCCAAGTAAGTTGTGGCCATGGGTAACTTACAGCACTCTCCACCATATTCAACTCCTGCTAGTTTGAAGCCCTTGGCCAGGCAGGAAGCTGTGCATGTAGCCGCTGTCACCTCAGCACTGGGTACATCTCCACCCACAGGTAACGCGCGGGCAGTGGTGCCCTCACTGTAGGAAGGTCAAGGAGACACCATGGTTAGCACACCTATCCGTTATCTTTTCATACTTCTTCCAAGTACAAGAGTGGGCAGCTGGGGAACTTGCGTATAACAGCCGATGTGGTTGAAGCCGTTGACTCCAGGGTTTGGCTGTGGACCCACTGGCTGGGTGCTGTGGTAAACAGTCAACCTGTTCGGTCCACCGCAGCTCTGAGTTGCATCACCCGAACAAGGAGTACTGCATTCAGAGTCCAAGGCCAGGGTGGCCGCCGAAGCCAAAGCACTATCGCAATCTGAGAGTTTTCAAGTAGTAAAAAGCGACTGTGTGTCAGAACGATTTAGATAACTCTTAGACTCCACTAGGTAGGTTGACTTACAGCATTCATTGTGGTACTCGGTTCCTGCAAACTGCATTCCTTTGGAGATGCAGAAGTTTATACAAGCTTCGGCCGTCATTACGCCTGATGATGTGGCTGCAGCTCCCAGGGAGCGCCCAACGTCACTGATTTGAATAAAAAAGCAAGCGTTTGTTAGTCAAAATTCTCTGAATCTGAACTTGGTCTGTCTCCTTTGCCTTTACAACCAGCAAAGTGCTCCCCCCCAATGGTGATACGCACACGTAGCAGCCCATATACTCCCACCCGGTGGGCAAGACTTCCGGCGGGGCCATTCTTGGAATGATTGCAGCAGCATTGCTGAGCGATGCCTGTAATAGATGTTGTAAGTGAAAGTTCTTTTTGATGCCGAGAGTTCGAATCTTTCACTCACCAGCAAAAAAATGGATAAAAAGGCCATCTTGCCGAGTATACGAGCCCAAAACAGGGCCTTGTCTCTTAACGAATGACTGGACCAGTAAAGGGAGAAAAAAGACTGTTTTGCCCGAATGCGCTGGGCCAAATCAGAGGCTCACCGGGGGACGGGTTTCCTCAGAGTCAAGAGGTCAACACATTGTTCGAGGGTGGCTATAGCTTTCTTCATATACACCGCCATCTTTGGAAGGGTAGACGACACGAAGATAAAAAAAAAAACAAGACCACCTCATTCCGTATTTTTTTGTCGACCCAAAATCTCAGCTTCTTTTCTTGGCCCGAACCCCAGTCAAGTGCAGGACGTTGTCACCTACCATACCAGGTTCCTGGCCAGACTCGCATCGATCCATTCATCAAAATAATCATCTTGCAGCTGCTGCGGAGCCCCTGTTATTGTTCGTTGGCTGGAAGCTTGGTATTTTTTTTTTTTTTCTGTGGTGTGTGATTTTCCCCGCATGGATAACGGCCAAGCCAGATTGCCCAAAATAAACTGGTTGCTGTAAGGCCATATCGATCTTTGGTTCTAATTGGTGTCTGCATAGTGGGTTTTATTGCTGGCCACATGAAAGGGGAAAAAAAAAGAAGGCAAGAAACAAAGCAATTCCCGCGCCTTCACGAGAAATCCCGCAGTGCCATTTCCCTGAAAAACTTGATGATCCAGGCATTTTGGTACCTTTCACTTTGCTTTTTTTTTTTCCCCTCTCAAGCGAAAATTACATTACCTTACCCCAGGCCAGTTCTCTAGAAGAAGAAAGAGAGCTTGCCCAAGAAACTGCCCACAATGGGAGGCGGGTTTTCGGCCGTTGATAATAACAGACAGGGATCAAAGGGATCAAAGCTTGCCAATTCCACTGGGGTACACACTAAAGACCCTGAAGAGGAAAGAACCTCCATTTCGGCTTGTTGCAACCGTTGCTACCGTACACACACCTACCAAGCAAGTCACACAGCAGGGCTGCGAAACGTTGCCTCTAAACGGCAATTGCCATGACCCCCTCCAGCCCTGCCTCCACTGATGAAGCTATCATTTTACCGAATCTTTTTTTTTCTCCCTTCCCATTCAGCCCTTTTGCCAGACGTGTGCTTGCTAAAAAGAGGTATAGTGGCCTGATGGGGCTGAGATGCGCGCCCCAGCTGGCCACTCCAGCTCATACTTTAGACTGCCGAGCATTGCATGCACAGGACATGATCCTCTCGTTTTGTTATCTTGGATATTTTTATCTTTATTTACCGAGTAAGGGTCCCTCTTCCTCGGAACGGTTGAGGAAAATTGCCCTTCCGTAGATGCTGTAGGTGGTGCGCTTGTCACTAAATTCTTTTTTTTCTCTTGGTTTCTTCGTGTAACCCATCCGCCTGCATATCAGCTGCTGCATTGCAGGCTCGTATTGCACCAACCCCCGGGGTATCGCCGCCCCTCTCGTCCAACCGATAGCCCTCTTTTTGCTGCGTGTAGTCTTATGCACAGAAGATACCTGCAATATGAGTTGGTCTGAGAACAGTGACAGGGGTTTTGATAAAAAGATAATAAAAAATAAAAAAAAAAAAAGCTCCCGGTCAGGCTGAAATTCTCAGCCTTGAAATAGAGAACCAAGAGAGTAGATTTGGATCTTTTCATGCGGCTCAAAACAATAGTTGAAATCTTCGGTAATCGCGGGACTGCAATCCGTGATTTGAAAACACCCGGCCAAATGGTTGATACTATCACACTCAGCTAGCTAGGTACCTATATACTCCTTATGTACCTAGAGAGGCTAGCAGATCGTTGGATTCTTATTATAGAACCTGCTCACCGCGATTCGTATCTGGGGCCTGTTATCATCAACATCAGTCACAATCAATTATCGACTGCCCTTCCTTCCCCATCAGCCCACTCGCCTGGAAACAGTCCTTGCAACATCCGCGAGTACCAAGATGGAGCTGCTGGAAAGAATGTACTCTTGAGGCTGTTGATAACATGGTACGTCTCCCTGTTGTTCCTTCTGATAAATCATCAAAGTCTTGTATTTTTAAAATTAACATTGCGCTTGGTATCGTGACATGTAAATATAAATCAAAATAACAAAGAAAACAGAAATGGAAGTAAAAATGTCGGCTATGTCGGTGCTGCGATATCACCATACCCAGTGAATGCGCCTCCTAGGCAGCACCGCGGAAATACTCCGGAAGATGACTACTGCACACCTTCGTCTCTTCCACGAGATTGCCGCCAACTCCTTTTAATCACCTGACCGTCACAGCTGTGGAAGCTGCGTATCTTTGACATTTGACCACTGCCGCCCGTCAACCTGGAATTCGCGAAGTGAGGACGGCCTTGATTCCATCTCAATCGTCTTTTCCGTCGTCTGTTGCCGTATCCTCCTCCTCGTAGTCATTGGCATCATCGTCTAGGTTGTCATCTATAGAGACGTCGTCTAGATCATCGTCTCCAAGGCCCATGCCTGTCAATGTCTCCCATCTCACATAGTCGTCCTGGATCCACCGCTTGCTAGTCGGCAGCTGATAGGGGTCAAAGGGAAAGTACGCCTCCAGTTGCAAACCGCTCTCGTCATAAGGATCGTAACAGGTATCCCGGAGCGCACCACCGGTTGAGTAATCGCCAGAGGCAAACTGAGATAGATGTATCCGCTTGTTGCTCTCCAGCAGAGGAAATACGTACATGAACCGAAGCAATCGAGCATGGTCGGCAAATTCGTGCACTATTCCAGGCGAGCATACCCTGAGTGGGTTAAACTTGCTGTATATAATACGGCTCATCGATTCCTTGAAGCCCGGGATCCATTCGAGGTCGTGGCCGAGGTAGGACGACTTCTCCGAGGGATCGACAAGGTCGGGCGCCCAAGCCACTAGCTCCCTCCACCGGAAGCAAAAAATGTAGAGAAGCGCTTGCACCAGACAATATAGGTGCTTGTAGCGCCGTAGGTCGGGCCCCCTACAGCCATCCGCATGGTTCCGCATCTGCATGTCGACGTGGTGGCACAGCAGCTCCACGACGTTCCTCACAATCTCGGCAGGCACTGCGGCTCCTCGGGCCACATAGCTGGCTAGATACGCTGTCGCAGACTGCCGCAAAGCCATGGGGCGATTTGACTCGAATGCCAAGTTGAACAGTGTACCGACGAATAGATCCATCAGTTCGGGAGAGTATTGGCTGAAGTGAAAGACGAGAAATTGTGTGTGGCGTGACTTGTAAGTTGGCAGAATAAGGTTGACAAAATCTGATATCAAGTCACCCAGCACCTCCTTTGCCTCGTCAGACGTTGGATTCTCGAAGCTTGGCTTGTATACTTCGAAGAGCATATCCATTATCGCGTCGAGTTTTTGTATAGTGGTCGATCCTGTTTCAATCGTTGTGGCTTCCGCATCAAAATCGCTATCGTCACTGGCGATGGACTCAGCATCGCTCTCGTCTGAATCGATATCGAGGTCGGTTTTCTCCCTTGCCGAACCCAAGTGCATAACTATTGCAGCCGTCAAATCGTCATCCATATCATCCAAGTCGAACTGCACCTGCACGTCAATCTTGACGAGTCGATCTATGATCAATTCCATTATATCTTGACCCAAATCCGGTGCGTACTTCCTGAGCAGTAGTAGATTTTTGACGTAGGTTGTGTGAACCCGCTTGGACTCCTCCAAGTATGGGAACTGCTTCGCCAGCAAGCTGCACAGCACGGGCCTGGCTGCCGGGAAAAGCCTAAGCAGGTAGCGAAGTCCGCCATGTAGCCGGTCCTGGGCCGTGTCGAAACTGACTTTTGGGAAATCGGGAACGCTCCAAGCGTTTTCGCGGTAGTCCTTGAACTTCTCAACGATCATGGCCAGAACCAGCTCAAGTGTTGTGCCTTGGGCGCTGATCAGAGCAGCCAAAAACTGAGTGTAGGCCTTGCAAAAGGCGTCATCTCGGCCCAGCCATGAGCACTTTGTTACGATCTTTATCAGGTCTGAGCATGACCTGTCCAGCATCGGGGCGCAAGTGGACAGGGCAACCACGTAGACGATGAGTTCCTGGGGCTTTAAGCAGTCCTCCTCATCCCCTACTATCGGTGGAAGGTATCTCTGTCGGTCATTTTGGAAGATTGCCTTTAGGTTCTCGTAGCCCTCGGTCTCCCCACGGACCCGGTCCTCCAGTGCACTTCTGACCTCCCGCTTCGTTTCCTCAAGAGTCCTCGTTCCGATGTCGACCGTCATGTTGGATTCCAGGTCGAACGTGACGTGTTTGAGCCGTTTCGTAGGGCTGCTTTCAGGCCTGTCGTCCGAGTCGTCGCTTCGCTTCCTCTTGGTAGAGACTGAACGCGACTGTGGTGTCCGTAGTATCGGTTTCTTGCCGAGCGGGGCTCTCGGGGGCAAAGATGATGTCGACGAGGCCAGGCCCTGCAGAGCAGGCCTGGTAGCGGATGTTGTCATTTCGGTGATTATGAATTAAAAGGCAGACAAGAAGCCCCTTGTTGATTGCCACCCAATTTTGGGATATTTCGTGCCCAGGCGATTGGCGCCAGCAATTGAACCAGCCCAGCCCTAAGCGATGTTATAGACTAGGAACCTGTTAAAGAAGTCCAACTTGGATAGATTTTGCATAGTATGTAAGACTGGTATGCGATGGTGCAATTTGTGATCTCGGGCGTCGCCGACCAGAATATCAGTAAGTTGAGGTGACGATGGCGGGAGGCGACTCGACTGTCTGGTGTGTCTAGAAACTGCTTGCCTGCCTCCACCCAAAAACTTTTTGGCGGAGACAAGTTCAAAAGTTGTCAGAGCAGAGGGGTCTAGGTGGCACGTGCTCAATTGAATGTGGGGAAATATCGTTGTTGTTTGTTGTTGTTGTGGAGACCAGCCTGGGCTGAGCATGGATCTGTGGGTCCCCCCGAAGAGTGACCACAGCCGTGAACCTTTCGCATTGCTTGCTGATCAAACATGCCAGTTCTTTTAGTGTACGGAGTATAAGCAACCATGGCTTGCTAAGAGTCCGGGAAGTCGAGAAGCAACACGGTCTATGGATGTTAGATTTTCTTTCTCAAGACGGACCAATTAAGACTTGCGGCTGTAATCAGGCTGAGAATGTCTCGACGAGTGATGATATTACAATCTTCCATATTACGAAGGAGAGCACCGGTCGTTGGCGTTCATATCAAACGCAGAAAAAACATGCAAATCACGAGAATTATAGTAATCGCCTTTGTGGGGAATCTATCAAGTATAGTAACGTCAAGTCCAGAATAAAAAATGTAAAAAATCAAATCAAATAAAACCCCAAAATGACATCTACTCCCATCCGTCCATCCATTCCCCATAAGCCCACTCCAACAAATAGGGTTCATGTACGTTTGATTCGTCGCCGCGCACGGAAATCTTCTCAGTCTCAAGTTGGCATGACACTCCGGAGGCCTGAATACACACGTTGTGGTTTATGCTGGTCAATATTCACCCGGGGCGGCACCGTTGTGTCCAGGTTGTGTGTTGTAAAGATATCCAGAGGCATCTCCAGGAGCTTCAGTTCCCTGCTGCCCGAGCTCTCCGCCGGGGAAACCCGCTGTAGCATTGGTCCCAGGCGCGCCGCCTGGCGCCGCGCCATAGCCCTGACTACCAGGCCTATTTTGCTGGCCCTCACCGCGCGTTGTTTGGTTTTGCTGCACTCCAGTCAGTGCCATGCCACAAAAGTGATGAATGACTCGAAATCACCAGCATATGGTAGGTGGGAGGATGGTTTGTTTGCCTGAACAGAGCTTGGAAACGCTATATCCAACTAGCAAACAATGGAAGCATGATGTGACTTACCTCACGGTACTTGGCAAGATAGATCTTCAAAGCTTCGCTGTAGTTCTCAAAGCCGAGAGACGTCATGGCGAACAAGATATCCTCACCATTCACAGTCTTTCGCTTCTCTTGGTGACATTTCTCGGAGGCTTTGACAAATCAGCAAGTAGGTTCTGCAGCATACAGCTGTGCACACAAGGTAGGTGGTGAGGATGCTCATAGTAAGGGTCGAAACACTAACCTTCACTTGTAATAAACGAGATAAACTCGCTCACACATTCTTGCATGCATTCCTTGGCCTCTTTCGCGATCTTTGCATTATCGGGAAGTGCATTTTTCATGATACGGGCCACTGGAGCAAAGTTTCGTATGTTAGCATCGTATGCGTCATGGTGCTGCTTGTCGCCTTTGGATGAGAAGGAGGTCCGGGGTGCTCCCGGCGACCCTGATGGAGAGGAGTCACGGGACATGGGACTGGAGATATATAGACGATGGCAAGACGATAGTAGGCAGAGCGGTCAAGCTTTTCAACCAGTTGAGCCTGGGAGTATCGCCATGCAACGCTGATCCTGGCAGAGTGGACAGCTCTGCATCCCGTGCGGTTGAGGGTAACCTTGGAATCATGGCCGCCGGGGGGCAAGTAGCTAAGGGATTAATTACACAGCAAATGGGACAAAAAGTGCCGCCCACGTACCATTTGCGATTGGCAGCCAACGATCTTGCTCCTTGACTTCAAACTCGTAGCCGAGGCCGGCAGACTGTGGGTCCTGAGGATCATTCATCTGTGCTTCCTCGTCGGGAGTGTGTGCGCCTTCGATCTCCTTGGGATTGGATTGGGGCGAGTCCGACATTTTGGCTAGCTGCAGGCGGGAGCGGGCTTCTTGTAAATTCCTTGGACTGCTAGATCGTACAGGATGATGGATATGATGTGTCTGCTACACGTTGCAGGGTTGCAAGCCTTGCAGGCAGTGCCGACGTTCTGGGGTTCCTAGGCGGGCTTGGCTCAGGGCCTGCCTGCAGCTACGTCAGTAAAGGAATGATTATTCTTTTTTTTGGGGGGGAATTTATCTTCCCGAGAATACGACTCGCTGGACAAATGTGCCAAATAGTGACGAAGAGAAGAGTGTTCGGCGTGGATCCAAGGCGAGCAAAGAAAGGTACATGGTGTGGGCGGATCCGCCCTGCTGGCTCACACCTGCAGTGCGTTGCGATTCCAAGCTTGCTTTTGGCTGGCGTGGGAGGGGCGTTCCACACTCTGCAGCAATGCCTTGTCGCTTGACCGGTGAGGGCTTGTCACTAGCAAAGGCGGATGTCAAGGGGGTCGCCTCGTTCCCGATCAGTCCACCGTTTTCGCCCATTGCCCAAATCAACGGCTGCTACTTGGCTTGTCTTTGATAGGTGGAAGCGAGGTGATACTGAGGGAGTCAGGTACCAACTCCAAGGTACCTGTGAGGGACATGACACGCTCGCCTTCCGCGGGCAGGGAGAAGGGGCCAGGGATGAATTGCGGGTTGCACCGAGAAGGACGATGCGGTGTCAACTCGGGCAGGCAGACAACTTAGCTGCCTATAAGATGATGGTAGCGTGAAAGGCAAAAAAAAAAAAAGAAAGAAAGGTACGTAAGGTAAAGCGCACGGGGTATTGTCAAGTTACAAGCCCGAGCTCGTCTCTATGTAGACACGGTGGAAAGGCCGGATAAGCAAGGTAGACAGACCGTTGCTAGCTCCACGCGCAAGAAATGCAGGGACAAGAGGAGAGAAGACAAGACAGTATCTGGTATATTACTGACTGTATCAATGGGATATGGGATATCTGCAAAGTCGCGTCAGAAAAAGTGATCCTCTATTTTTATTTTTATTTTCCTTTTTTCCCTCTCCCCTGAGGTGTGTAGGTAAGGTAGATATGGAAAGCTGAATGGTGGCTGTTTGTTGCCCAGCTCGGGTTGAATGAAAACGATTCGGTCCAGTTAGGGAGACCCGGGTGTCTGGGGACAGAGTGGACTTGTTTGGATGGGGAGAGCCAAGTGCAGTAATGGAGAAATTTAATCCTCTGTACAAAGTACGTAAGTACTGTCAAAGTATAGCTTGTAGCAAGAGGTAAAACGACCATCCATTGGAGTGGATTGAATCGGGATTGGGTTAAGACGCGTGCCTGCGTGTGTACTGTTCGGTGCGCGCAAGCCACGTGCATGGCTTATCGTGTCGGCCCCGTCCGTATCGACGGATTAAAACAAACTGACCATCACTCACCTTGAATATTTTCTTCTTTTTGGGATTTATTTGTCTCTTGATCCTATTGCTTGAATTGAACTGGCTGTGCCGAATGAGGCGTTGTCTGTGAACGGAAAGCTGCAAAGAATCGATAGGTCCGTAGGCAATTGGCTGCAAGGACGTGGGGTTGTGCGTTTAGGTCAGGTAGGTACTGTAACTTTGGCAGGTGGTAGGTGTAGGAAGATGATAGTATGGAGGTTGGTCGGGTAAGACTTCCATGTGGGAGGCGGAATGAATAGATGGGATTGGGAGAAAATCGGCTTTGAGCGGGTCATTTGTTTGCGCCGTGGAAGCAACTTTTCTTTTGACCGCAACAGAGAGTCGCATTAACAGCCTCCCTGGTCCCTCTCTCAGTCAACACAAACTCGGCTGGCATTGGTCGAATTTCAGCCCAGACCACCCCTCGGCGGCACCCACCAGCTTCCCCGCCCAACCTCATCACACAGGGCACAACTGAAAGGCATGGATGGATGGTACCGTACCGTTAGTTGTAACCTACCTACCTACATTGTGCATAAGGACTTGGTATCTTACAAACAATGGGCACCATGTTCTTCCACACCAAATCAGCTTCCCAAGGACCAAGCACTGCATGAATATGGAACTACCCCAATACTCATCCATTATTTACGGCTTTCGGGTGACAACAAACAAGAACGCAGAATTGAAATCAACAGCGAAGTTGACCCGCACTAGTATATCCGTACATTGACGACGTCTCGAAAACATGGGGTTACGTACATTAATGTCATTAATGTACGAATTAATGTACGGAGTACCTCAACTCTACCGCCCGGTGTCTACTGCTCGGTAATCTGTGCTCCGTAGTCCCTTACCTTGGTTCGACTAGATCCACCACCTATGTCCACACCTCAAGGTACCACCCTTTTGGCCATCCTGTAATCAAACATCAATCATCACTTGTGAAATGGACATCACAAATTGGTGATGACTCAATCTACCTACCTATGCTATCATGGCGTGTCTTATATGTTCTCGGGTTAAATCACCAAATTCGCCCACTTATTCAGTGATATGGTGGTCATATATGCTGTCAACTTTCTGTCCTTGATAGGCGAAAGGTGAACAAGATACAAGCAAAAAAAAAAAAAAAGAGTGAGTTACAACGCGCGGCACGGCTATCCGTTGTCGTAGCGGTCAGTTCAGTATACGAAGGTACGGTACACCCCTGTCGAGGCGGTCAGCAAGCCAACAATCAAGCTTATCACAGAGGCTGGTAGCAGTAGGAAAGGGAGGGGGAAAAAAACAAAAAGCGAAAAAAAAGCTGCCTTGGGTAGGATCTGGTCGCGCAAGAGTTACAGTTGAGTGGGTGTCGCTGTCAAGTTCGTTGTCACCTCACTACCTTTTACCCGGCACCATACTCGTGTGGTATTTATTCATAACTACATGGATATATTTTTTCCGATTGCGGCCACTATTGCGAGGGAAACACCTCGCAACTCAAAAGCTGGGGCGCATTGATACTTGCCTGGGCGTGTTTCCACCGGCGCGGCTCTTCTGATGCGAATGTGCATTTATCAAATCAAACAGAACTGCCGTAGGGCTGTGGTGCGTAATAAAGACTGACCCCTGGCTTTCGGACCCCGTGTCAAATTCCTAGCCAATAATATATTTGGTCTGCCCTACCTTTTCTGATTGGGTCCCTAGGTCAGGCGCTTGTGCTTTTCATTGATGTTGCCGGGACCGAGCCCAAGCTGATGATGCGGACTAATGCAGCATCTTCGTCAGTAGTTTATTTAGCTACCTATCGGTTGCTATACCGACAATAAAAGACCACGACGAGCCAGCTACATTGCGAGAACATCGAGGTTCCCATTATGTATGACATAGCCAGCAAATAAATAGTATTAACATGTGTGTCGAAAGTGTCCTTCCAGGTAAGGTACCTATCTTACACCTAGACGGAATAGAGCGAGGCGAGCTGCGATTGAGCCACCATCAGAACTTGCATGCATAATTCCTCCGTAGATGAGGTGGCATCACACCATCTTCCAACCTTCAAAACAAAGGACGTACCGGATGTTCCGCCTCACTCCCGAATCTGGTACGGCCCAACCGAAATAGGGAAGCAGATCGGGAGAAAGGTATGGAATATCAAAATAAGAAAAGCATTGTCAAGTCAATAGGTAACGAATGGAGGCTTGTCATCGCGTAGTATTCTGAGGCTTGAACTTGGGATGATATCATAACCTTTGCAAATGTAATCATTGTAGCATTGATCACTGATCACTGGTCACAGTGTCTTTGGGTTTTCCCATATACCGAAACTCCGACTGACGTTATCAATACCAGCACCGCTATGTGGGCAACGTAGACTTCGTATCAGCCGCTCCATGCGAGAGCGACACCCTTGAGCCTGCGTTCTCCTATTGGAGCCCAACGACCGGAGGTCAAACGCCCAGCGGCGGTTGGGCAGCGAGGCTCTCATGCCGCCTGCCATGGACACAACTCTGCCACTGCAAGTGAAATGTGATTGGCGCGAGGTGACACAGCTTGACGATGGAAGAGTGGTTTCGAATGTATCGAGTCCGCAGCGTGTTAGAAGTGTCTTTGGGTGACGCTTAGATAAATCCTGGTTGTCGAAGAGTGGCCGCATCTACTGCGATTCCAGTGACCCGGGATATGCCAGCATTTAACAAACACACCAGCAAGCCAGTTACTTCGAGGGCCTTGAATCTGATGCATGTGTCGTCCAGTCTATAATCAGATGGGGTTAAGCTAAGACTGCACGACCTGAACATTGTTCTTTTTCTGTACACGATGGGTAGGTAAGTCCTAGTCCTGAGCGAGAATGTATTCGGTCCATGCCAACGCTGAAATCTCACCTTCCACTTTTCAAACTCTTCCTCTTTGCCTTTATACTGTTTTACCAGGTCCTCAAGAACCTTTCGCAAGCCCTCGGCATTGGTCTTGAGCGCTGGCACAACATCCTTGACGGTCCTTTCCACAAGTACGCCGTTGATCAGACGGAAGCACTTGCGGTCTCCAGGAAGAGGTTCTAGTGTCTCAAGAACAAGTCTGTTGACAATTATTGAGGTCAGTTGCTGGCCTGAGCCATGAACAGGAAGTGCGTGCGGATGGGCAGACATCTGGCGGAACGGCTTATCCTGCTCGCCATACAGAAGCCTCCCAAGGCGAGTCGCAAGATAATGAGATGACAAAAACTAACTTGTGCTCCTCTGCTTCCTGTTCTACATCTCCGATTTTACGCGCCACCTGCTGGAGAGTGTCCTTGTAGGTGCTGTATTGGGCTTGAAGTTCTACAGACGGAGCCAAGCGGTTAGTTGGTTTGTTGTGTCTCACGTGAGGACAAAATTGGCAATTTTTGGCAAACAAACCTTGCTGCTTCTTCACAGACACCTGCTGTGAAGCCATTTTCAAATCGAGATTGAGAGTGTGCCCTGGTTTTTTCCAGATAGATACCCCAGAAATAGTTCGCTCTTGAGCTCCACGGCGAAATGGGCAGTTCCGTTAAGGGTATGTTGTTAAGTGATCATGAATAAAAGAGACAGGGACTGTCACAATGATATTTTGCCCCGCGTCTCTGGCTAGGTTGACCTCAAGCTATGGGATCCACTCTCCCGTCGCGGTCGATGAAGTGTGGGTCCTATCAAATTCAGCGCGGTCCAAGTCCCTGAACAATCATTCCTCACGAAACTTATGGACCTACAACATCGAAAACGGCCAGCTTCGCGCCGTCGAAACTTATAGTTCCAGGGTTCAAGGTACCGATAAAGACTGAAAGATGCATCCGCATCTACACAGAGTGGACAATGCGGGTAAGTCCTAATCAAGCCTTATACGCGCCGACCCTGTCGACTGACGCCAGATTCTGCATTGGGCACCGACGCTGACGCTGACGCTTTCCAGGGTGCGAGGAGGTCGTACAGGCCTTCGAGGAGTGCCATGCTCGGGGCTTCCTGTGGAAATCCATGGGCATGTGTAACGATCTTAAGAGATCCCTCACCGAATGCCTCAAGGCAGAGAGAGCGAAACATCAACTCGAGAACCGCAACAACACCAACGACAAGATGAAGCAGGTCAGAGCGAAGTGGAAGGAGATTGACGAGAACTCTTGACGGCTTACGGAAGAACAGTTTGAGACGAGCTGGTCGAAACGCTACGAGCAACAAAGCAAATCAACGGTCCTGAACGGGGACTACCAAGATGGACGAAAACATTCAGACGAGGGGACGTCATTCTGTAATTTTACATGTGTATTATACGCTGATGCGAGAATGTCCCTGATCTTCGCCATGAACCCACAAAATAAGCCCAGGTTATGAAGAGAATAATCTTTTTGCGCTCCCTCTGCCCGCTAGATCTTCCTCGTCCAACCAAAGCCTTTGCCTGTATCATCGCGCGTCGATATTCGATCGTCATCTATGCTCCCCGACGAGCGGCATTTCCGAAAGTGAGCGCACCAAAGGTCGATAGCAAGCTGAGAGCAATGGGCACAGGCTTCTGCAGGCGAATGGCCCGGGGGATGGAAGCGCCCCCGAGAATGACTGAGGCAAGAAGGCACAGCTCGACGCCGTAGGGCTGGTTGTTCTGAATCCTGTAACCACCGAGAGCGTCTAAACCGAGTCATGAGGCTGATTAGCTTGCGTGCCACCAAGCTGTAGAGTCAGGAGCACAATATGACGTCTCTAGACTCACATAGAAATCCGACCGAGCATCCCGCAATTACAGATGGGAGCGATCCGGTGCGTGCGTACCCGGCGATGCCGCCAGCTGCAGTGAGGCCGGAGAGGCCATATGCTGTAAGCTCGAGACCCTGCGATCACGGGATGTTAGACATGTGAATAATGTTTGACGGATTTGCATGCATTGTTGAGAGCTTATTTTCCGTACCATTGTGACTTATACTGGTGTTCTCGTTGTTTCTGTGCTATGTACGTTGAAGCGAAGCTATGTCAGTTGTCGCCGAGACTCCGCATAGTAATTCAGCGTAGACTGACTGGTCAGACCACTGATCATCCGGGGCCCTGACAAATCCATGCCGTTTCGCTGCTCCACACAAGCTAAGGTAGAACGTACCGAAATGCACTTACCGGCTGCTTAGGTAATGAATGCAGGCTTTGGTAGGGTCCAGAACGTCATTTGAATTTTACCTTCCGGAGTATCGGCCAAAGCCTCCGCGGACATCCTGTCGTGCCCCCGCTTTTACCGACACTAAACTTTGATCACTCGACAATGGAGCTAAATGGAAACTCGCGGCTTTACCACACTTAACAGATAGCGCTTCGTTAATTACTGCAGAAGTCTGTCGTGTATCTGTATTATAGCTTTACTTCAGCAAACAAGTAAATACCTAGCACATTAATGCGGGAAATCCTCCTGCTCCGAACAGGGACTGGCTTGTTACTACTATGTATGTCGGCTACGTGATGACAATTGACCAACGCATTGAAGTGGGTAGGGTTGGGCGATGCACCCAGAGCTCAGCCACTGAGCAAAGCCGCGCAGAAAAAGCCCGGTGGTTCGCCCTAAAAAACGCCTACCTCACCTTGGAGGTGGGCGAATGGATTGGTTCTCTCGCTGAAGGGGCCTACAACCCACCCAATCGTCATAGCCCTACAACTAAGCCGCAGTCTTGGGAGCACATACCTAGTAAAAGAAATTGGGGTCCAAAAGCCCGGCCAACTCGTGTGGAATAGCGTCGTATGTTCTCCTTCGCTCCCTGTTTCCTTCGTTGGTCTCAACTCTAGACCAAGATTGAGATCAGATAGCTCTACCTCGCCCGCCCTTGTATGTGGTGGTAGTCGTCCGTGGATTGCAACTATGTCTGGCACGGGCCAACGAAGCAGTTGAAGTGGACCTAGGACAAATATAGAACACGAGGAACACTGAATTCAATTACTAACTATTACACTTCTTAAGGTTCTTTGAACAGGATAGCAACTATAATCATGGGGGGGAAGGGAGTTTAAAAGTTTAGATGTGTCAACTCTAGAGAATCAAGACAACCCCGGTTACTCGAGCAATCCGTACAGTGTAAGCGTGTGAACAGAATGAACAACGGGCTACATACCTAAGGTACCTACCCATTACCTACACAACCGAGACTTACTACAGGATTGCAAGCAGCTTGTGTTGGGAAGCTGGAAACTCGGCCGCAGCCAGCACGCGCCACCCCACTCCTTGTACCTGACCTTCATGTCAACCCCAGTCCGGCCCGCTGCCGATAAGCGCTGTGCAACCTCCTCGGTTGAAGCCCCCAAAACAATACCGCCCAGCCTGCAGCCATAGACTGACTGTCGTAAAAGGTAGCCAGCCCAGTGACTTGGGCCAAATGCAATCAATGCCTGTGCCGTTATGGGGTTAAACAAGTAACTGTCTGTTTTTACCGCCGCACAGTACCCCTACCTTAGGTACCCTACCAGAGAGACCCTGTCAGCCTTAGCTTAGCTGTGGGCGCATGCAATGCCACCCTCGATATCCTTTTGCGCCCATCTTCAATCTGATCTTCTTTCATCCCAAACCTATTACTGCTGTTTCATCAAACTTTGTATTGTGATCGAACAATTCCACTAATCATTCTTCATTCCCACCGCGATCTTTCCTGCTGCAAATCCCAGCTGTCGCATCGAGTTAGAGAAAAAAAAGAAAAGAAAAAGTAAATATCAGACTGGTTTTGGGGCTAACGACACAGCCCTGCGATAAACTAAACGACCAGCAAGCGCATTCAACAGCCACCGAGCTTCTGCGCGACAACTGACTGACAAGCCACTCCGCACCTCTTTCATTTCATATTTTTTTTATTCTTTCAGAAAAAGGAGCCCAGCCACGGGAACATGTGCTCGGTTTAGGAAGGAAGGCAACGGACCTTTTGACGACAGGTTCAATCCAGTGGGCCGTTCTCCTTTCACCCTCATTCGTCCAGATTAAATACAGTCGGCGCGCACCCGAAATCTATCTTGCGCCGCACGCATTACTTCTTTGGATATGACGTCCACCTTCACTGTTATCCCGTCTCAGCACCTCAACGGTGGTCGACTGGGTATGCCTGACCAACGGCCCGTTACCTCCCAGGGAGACCGCCCCGGGACCTCATCGCCGGCCGCAACCTTAAACCGTCTCTCCCCCTCTGCCCACTACGGCATCAGCTCAACGTCTCCTACATTTCAGGACACGAACCCATCGACTGGCTCTACGCCCGACAGTATTCTTTACCAGCCAAGCGACTTTACCAACAGCGACGTCGGCGACGATTTCTTGGGCGTCAACTTTGGCGACATCAACGGCGGGGTGCCTTCCTTCCTCGGAGAGGGTCTCCACTCGTCTCTCTACGATTTTACTTTTGATCAGTCCCTCACAGAGAACACGTTCAACCCTCCCCTTGTGTCATCTATCTCATCAACCAGTCATACCTATCCCTTGAGCCCCGAACCTTCATTACATACTGTGTCGCCTCCTGTTCAAAGAAGGCCGTCGGGGGATGTCCTGCCGCCAAAAGCGGCAGTAGTGGTCCCCCTATCGCAGTTCACTCCAGACACCAGCGACAGCATTCCTTCCAGCGACGACGGCATAGCGCCCACCATGTCTCACATATCGGCGCAAAGCCCACGGGTAACTGTATCCATGTGGGGAAGGGACGATAATGCCGATGAAGGTACTACTATGGATGCCAAGTTCATGGGCTTTGCCGCTCCGCTAGATGCGAACTCAGGGCTAGGTGCCATCAATTTGCCCGTAGCATCGCATTTTGAAGTTTTTCGCGATGGGGCAGGTAAATGGATGCCAGACACTGTCACAGGTCAAGGCGGACTGAACCCTCGTAGTCGTTCTGCAGCTGAGACTCCCAGTCCGAATGACTTGGCAGCGGCTCGCGAGACCCAAGATAAAAACAGCGTCGTTGACAGCTGGCTATCAGCCACTGCGGAAACTTCATCCGTTTCCGATGGCGAGGGAAGGCCTCAATCGCTCTACGGTGTAGGCATTCCCGATCGTGAGATCGGTCTTGGAAGTGACACTAGGAACGCGACCAAGGCAGGTCAGACATATTTTCGCGAAGATGCGTCGGGGCCGATGACACAGGACGATGTCCACATCTTACTCGGTAACCGGGTTTGGGGCGACTCACCGGCTGTTCTTCCAATAGTAGAGGGAGCAGCCACCCCTACCCAACCGAAAACTGCAACAGAGGCTGTGGCCAAGTTTGAGGCCGCGTGCCGTGACAATGACTCCATCGTGTCGAGAGCAGCAACCTGGGGCACCCGACGTCGGAGTTTACCTAGTGTTGTAGACATGGAGGGTATCATCAGTGGCAACTGGGTCAAAAAGCTCTCAATCAGCCACGCCGAGCCTAAGAAGCCTAACAACTTCCTGGATGAGCTGTTTAAAGCGGTACGCAGGCGACCGAGCGCCTCGGGGTTGGCCAATCTCAAGCGTTCTTTCACCGGCCAGGGTGGTGATGATGATGCGTCAAGCCCGGGAATCGAAAGACGGGAGAGCGCCGACAGGCTTGCGCCTCCATCCCGCTCTCCCAGCTGGGGCAAGAGGCCTGTGCCGAGCATCAACACTGCTCTCGTGGAAATGGGAAACAACTTTGCCGCCATCGGCACCACTCATGCTCGGAGTGGATCCATTAGCTCGACCACACCAGTCATCTCTCCAAAGAGTCCATTTGGACTCAAAGTTAACACATTTCGTCGCCGTGCCAAGTCCGACCTCCCTGCAAGGCCAAAAGGCAATAGCTCGGTCTCCAACATTGCGGGCATGTGGATGAAGGCAGGCGGTCCCCCGGTGGCCAATCTAGCCAACACAGTGGGCGTGACTGATCATGAAGATGACGACGATGATGAAGATGATCAGGATGATGGTGACATGAGTTCAGATGGCACAAAATTGATAGATGATATTGCCCCAAACCTGTCTGGATTTTCGGAACATATACTCAAGTTGAATCCCATGCTCGCTGAGCAAAACAACTACCTGGTGGAACGCATCGCATACCAGCAGATTGCTCGATACAAAAGTCTTTTGACTCATAAAGTCAAGCATATGGGTAGCGTACAGGACAGAAACTGCCAATGTGGAAAGCTTTGTATCGGCCTGGGCGGTTCTGCCGTCGCACTTGAGAACAAAGGAGCACAGGAACCATGGTCTGCCAGGATCCACGGCTCCGATGAAGACCTGTCGACGCCACTCGAAGGCGCCATTGGCCAGGATAGCTTCCCTCGTGATATACCAATGCCACCAACCCAGACGCTGCCCGCCGAATTCGAATGCCAACTATGCTTCCACGCTAAGAAATTCCAAAAACCGTCGGACTGGACGAAGCATGTGCACGAGGATGTCCAGCCATTTACTTGTACTTGGGATAGGTGCCGAGAGCCCAAGATCTTCAAGCGGAAGGCGGATTGGGTCCGGCACGAGAACGAGGGCCACCGACACCTGGAATGGTGGACCTGCGACGTTGCCGATTGTCGACACACATGCTATCGCCGCGATAACTTTTTGCAGCACCTTGTTCGCGAGCACAAGTTCCAGGAGCCAAAGGTCAAGACCAAAGCTGCCATCAAGCGTGCGGGGGGATTGGATCGTACATGGCAAAAAGTTGAAAGTTGTCATGCCGAAACCCGAGCACGGCCACAGGATGAGCCCTGCCGGTTCTGTGGAAAGACTTTTCCCACATGGAAGAAGCTTACTGTGCATCTCGCCAAACATATGGAGCAGATAAGCCTCCCTATCCTGAGGCTTGTTGCTCGTAAACATTTGGATGCCGATACGATCGTCAGTCCGGTCCAGGAACCACCGCAAAGGCCTTTTCCTGTCATCCCTCCTGCGCAGGAACAACCACAGACTCATCTACACGCCCAAAGAGGCTTGCCTCAACAGCCTCCTCACCTGCAAATGCCAGGGCACCAAAGGCACAGTCCAATCACTTATGCGGTTCAGCAACCTCAGTTCCCCTATGGTGTGACGTCTCCTGATACTGCGGGGCCCTTTGTCAGTCCCCAGTTCCACCACACTCCAGCCCCAAGCTTCAATCACGGATTAAGCAGCCTACACCCCCTCGATACGACAGCTGTGCTGGGAATGCCGAGCGTCAGCCCAAACTCTGCGTACCAGACGCCTCATCAGGCAAACTTCCTTGACCTGCCAGTTTCGGCCAACTCTTTTAGTGGGTTGACTGCACCTCAGCGGCAATATGGTCTCTCTGTTACTACGAACGGTCTAGAGCCTTTCCCCCAAATGCCAATCAGTTCTGCGCCATTACACGAAAGCGCCACAGCTTTGAACTTTGATTGTGGCTTGATGAGCGCCGGAGCCGGTATGGGCGGCCAATATCAAGGACGGACCTCACCATACCCTCAAAGTGCAGACCGTCAGCAAGCAGACGGGGGCAACTTTTATCATTAAAATACCATTACAGCAAGCTTTGGTAAAGACAGAACACCTTGGTGACTGTCCTCTGCCGTATCTCTCTTCACATGTTTTGCCACGATCTTAGTTGCTCAGATACCCATTTCTTTCACAATTTGGTCATATTCTTGAAATTATTTTGGAGCTGGGTGTTTGTCCCAAGGGTATACAGCCTAGAGTATTGATGTTCAAATCATTTGTTTTGTGTTGTGTTGATGCGATCTAGTTCACCATATTATTGATGAATTAGCAAGTGGAGGAAAGTAATGCATCCATCATGGGAGGCGTACGTATGGAAAGAGAACCCGGGGAGGGTTTTATGTTTTTTTTTTTTTTTTTTCGTTTTTTTTTCCCCCTTCCTTATTGTTATTTTCAATCCCCATTCATGTAGCATTTCACAAATGTTCATAAATAACAANACAAAAAAAAAAAAAAAAACAGACAACAGCTATAGAAAGTCAACGGTCTCTGGCGTTGTCTCACAAGTTGACGTGTCAAGCATTTAGCTTGTTGATGATAGAGTTTTCTCTGTGCTCAGCAGCCGCGGCTCTGCTTCCGAGTCATTCGAAAATAAGGAGCATGGGGACATTACAGTGATGGCTCGTGCCTTTGATGGATTTGATAACCTGGAGGCTCGTTATGTCATGTTCATGCGAATCCTGCGTCCTCCGATCGGTAACCAGAAGAAAAAGGGGTAAAAGCCCCATTATACACCCCGTAAACGAGAAGATTGGACGGAAACACCAAACGGCATGAATTTTAGGCTCAAGGCGCGTAGCAGATCTACGGTATGATGCTCGCGTGGCTCATCGCGATGCGAAGGTGAATTTTGACTTGCATATCCTGGACGCAAGTCTCTCCTAGTAAGGCACCTAATTGTAGGAGGCAAAATGGGTGGAGGGTTTGTGCTTGGAGACATTTGATGTCATCCCACGAACCGTAGACGTCAAAAGACAAATCAGCTCATGTTTTTTTTTTCTTTTCTTTTTTTTCCCTTTCTTCCCAAGTGGATAACCAGAAAGAAGGATACGTCTAACAAACCAGCTGTGATGTTGATTACCTAGTCTACAACCTAAATTATCTCGGAACATCCATCTAATTAGCGTGTGGTGCTAAAAGAATTCAAGACGAAAAAATTACAATCGATAATCTCAAGAGCTGGACCCCTGCAAAGATCGGCGGGCCACTAACCAATACTGGACTACGTATAACATGTACCTAGTATTACGTACTACCACGTATGCGGCCGTTTGTGCTTCTGGGTGGCTGGATTGCATTGACCACCAAACATGTGTATGAAGCAGATGGATGGTCTGTAGGTAGATCGAGGCTGCCAAGGTTGTGGTTGTGTGTTAGCGAAACAATCGACTGCCACAATTACGGAAAACATCTATCTATTTTTTTTTTTCTCTTCAAGTAGATTGATTGATTCTCTGCGGAGTTTTGATGAACCGTACAAACCCTATTCTCGCTTCTGTTCCATGGAAATGTTGAGTAGTTGGATGGGACGACATGAAAATTAAATCGATCTTGCTATCGCTTCTTCAGAAATCCGGGTCCAGATGGGGGGGCCTATCCTTATTCACTCAGATTCCAGAACGTTTGAAATGTGCTCCTAGCCTAAAGATGGAGCGCCGCATAGCCTTCTTCCAATAAGAGCCCATCATAAGAGCAACGGGCATGGAAGTCTCAG
Organism: Pyricularia grisea; assembly: GCF_004355905.1. NCBI lineage: Eukaryota > Fungi > Ascomycota > Sordariomycetes > Magnaporthales > Pyriculariaceae > Pyricularia > Pyricularia grisea. The sequence goes on from NW_022156717.1 coordinate 4,320,243, forward strand.
CAACCCCCTCAGAAGTGTTTCGGACGCTGGTAATCCCTGCCTGTCAAGGGCCATTTTAGCTACTTTTATGCTCAGGTGGGGTTCGCTTGTGCCTGTTTATCGGGGTTGGGCGGTTCGCGACTGGTGGGGTCCGGCGCGTACCCCTGACGCCAGTGGAAAGACGGCGTCCAATTGTCGTCAACGCCGCTCTAGGCGTAAGGTTTGTTTGAGCCGCCGCCCCCCCAGTCGACCCGACGTCAAAGGAAAGATGCCCCAAACCTCGAATGGTGTCTGTCTCTCTGTCTGTCTATCTGTCTGCTTGCTACAGAAAATGTCATCTGCACCACTACCTCGCCCACTTTCACTTTCTGGCGAGCCTATCGGGAATCCCTGAGCCGAATCGTAATGCCTTTATTCTGAGTATCTTGACCCCCGTCAATTAAGACTGACTGCGAGGAACTGGTTCGGATTTTGATCACTGGTGAGGTCCTCACTAATTCTCGTACAATACCTGACGTGGTAAATTAATAAATGTCCATATACTTCCGGCGTGGGGCATCTTTGGATACCCCTTCCTTTTCGGACTGTCGATCAGAGCTAGCTGTCTCTCTCACTCTCACTCTCTCTCTCTCTTGTGTCTCTCTTTGTTTTCTTCTCTCTTTCTTTTCTCCATCTACCTACCTTGCCGCTCATCCCCCTTCGAGTCCTTACTGGGCAAACCTTTCCTTGGCTCCTCATCCAGTCATTAGTAGATCTAGCACATATTCATTCGTTTCATCTATCTGCTGCCCGGCATCGTGTGTGGGTGGCTGCAACCCCTAGGCAGGCAAGCCAGTGCCTTTTACGGTACTCGCTTGCTGGTTGCATTCTTGGCGCGCCATCCACAAACCACTCCCTGTCTCCTTTTTTATCCCTATGACCTCCTCTTCACTCTAGAACCACCCTTGTCACCGATCTCGTTCCTCCCTCTCTTTTCTCCTTCTCACCACCGTCCCGACAGTGAGGGTGCTAGCAAGACGTTTTGACATTGAATATCTCTTAGTTAGTGGTTCAGAAAGCTTCTATTCCAAAGAGGCTACGGAATCGTTGGTCAAAGGGCAGTTTATCTGCCCTTATTTTCATTCTTTCCAGGTTGATCCTCGGCCCGTATTGTTCTATTCTAAACATTCAATTGTTCATTTCTTTATTCGTTTTTATTTATTCATTATTATTTGCCATTTTGGCCCCTCGTTTGTTCTCTTCTCTTTATTGCTTGGTTATTCTTTTTGCGTGTGGCCGACTAGTCTCGAGTCACCCATATACTTGAAGCACTTCTTTTTATTTGCTTTACATTTGGAACTCGACCGGATCGATCTCATGACCAGCAACGCATCACATCTTGGATAAACCAACTCGCGTATTTGAAGAACACAAAAAAAAAAAAAAGAAGAAGAAGAAGAAAACAAGAAATCGAATAGAAATCTTTCGACACATTCTTGGTACCAGCTCAGGCCATTCGATTCGACATACACAAAACTCGATATCGATATGGCGCGATGCAGTAGAGGAAAAGGGCCATGGCATCGGCTCGTCGCCGGTGCCCTTGGTATTATGGCATTGGCAGTGCAAGGTGTTGTGGCCGAGGATATTCTCAAAACTAGCGGCTTCAGCAACTGCGGAACCACACCTACCGTGGAGGTCACGAAGATGGAAATCACTTACAACGCCTCGAACAAGACCGTCATTTTCGACATCAGCGGATCAAGCAGCAAATTACAGAACGTGACGGCCTCTATTAACGTAACCGCTTACGGCCAGAGTGTCTTTTCCAACAATTTCAATCCTTGCTCTGCTGCCACTTTTGTATCCCAATTGTGTCCAGGTATGTTGCAGAGGGCTCGCGTGTTATGGGTTTGTATTGTTGGAATATTTTTTCTTTGGGATGACTGCTGACTCAAATAATGTATTACTCTTCATCTAGTCCCTGCCGGCACCTTCTCCGCACGAGGTCAACAAGTTATTCCAGCTCAGTTTGCCGACGCCGTTCCCGCGATTGCTTTCCAGATCCCCGATATCGCCGCACTCGCCACTCTCGAACTCAAGTCCTTGGGCGGGGGAGGAAATGTGGCTTGCATCAGGTCCCAGGTGTCAAACGGCAAGACGGCTAGTGTTCCCGCAGTTTCGTATGTTGCCGCCAGCGTAGCCGGTGCGGCTCTTGTCATGACTGGAGTCTCTGCTATGGGTGCCGCAGTTGCGGGTGGAGGTGGTGCCGCAGCCGGCAGCAGTGCGGCTGGGTTCGGGACCGTCAGTCCCAGCTTCACCGAGGTTTTCGGATGGTTCCAAGGTCTGGCTATGGATGGCATGCTCTCGGTTGCCTACCCGCAGGTCTACAGGAGCTTTTCCAAAAACTTTGCCTTCTCGACCGGTCTCGTCCAATGGACCTCAGTCCAGGTTGCCATCGACAACTTTCGCGCCATGACCGGCGGCAACCTTACCGCCGACAGCGTAGAGGCCCTTCGCAACACCACCCTGGTCTTCGATGACGGCTCGATCCAAGCTCCGTCCAGCAACGTGGTCAAGGTAAAGCGAGCGTTTGATGACCTGGTCATGCTTGCGGCCAGGGAGATCGAGACGAGCATCAACACCACCGCCCCAGCATCGGGCCAAGAAAACTCTGCCATGCCCGAAAGCCTGCGATCGACCGTCACTGGCATCCAGGCCTACGTGAACCAGCTGTCTATTCCTTCCGCGAACACGTTCATGACGGTTCTTTTGATTGTGGCCATTGCCATTGTTGCCATCGCCGTCGGAATCCTGCTGTTCAAGCTGATACTTGAGTTCTGGGCTCTCTTCGGAAACTTCCCCGAGTCTCTGATTGGATTTCGCGAGCACTACTGGGGCTCAATTGCGCGCGCCATCACTTCGCTCATTCTGTTGCTCTACGGCGTCTGGGTCCTGTACTGCATATTCCAATTCACACACGGAGACTCATGGGCTGCCAAGACGCTTGCCGGAGTGACACTGGCACTATTCACTGGTGTTCTGCTATTCTTCTCTTTCAAGATCTGGTACACTGCTCGCCAGCTTAAGCAGTCGGAGGGTAGCGCCAGCGGACTTTATGACCAGAAGAGCATCTGGGTCAAGTACAGCATGTTCTACGAGTCTTACAAGAAGGACTACTGGTGGTTGTTTGTGCCGACAATCGTCTACCTTTTCGCAAAGGGCGTCTGCATTGCTGCCGGTGATGGACATGGGAAGGTCCAGACCATCTCCCTGCTCTGTATCGAGGCGTTCATGCTTGTCATGCTCGTCTGGAACCGACCATACGAGCGAAAATCCGGCAACGTTATCAATGTCATCATCCACGTAGTCCGCGTCCTCTCAGTCGTGGTCATCCTGGTGTTTGTCCAGGAGTTTGGTATAAAGCAAACGACGCAGACGGTGGCTGGTGTCGTTCTCATTGTCATCCAATCCACTTTGACCGGTGTTTTGGCAATTCTCATTGCTTGGAATGCCATCATTGCCTGTTGCAAGGCTAACCCGCATCGCAAGCGCAGAAAGGAGCTCGGTAAGTCGTAAAACAACGCACCCCTTGTGACCCCCATGTGTTTTGGCGATGGATCTGAATTTGCTAACTTGAGCTCACAGAAAAAATGCGCGATGCTGACACGCTCACGCCCCTTGACGCACGGAACTCCCTTCTCCTGGACCGACCCAAGACGGAAGGCAAGGATTCATCTGCCACATTTGCCGTTGCCAACACGGCCTTGGATGAAAAGTCGTCACTTTCACCGCCACGTACCATGCCGGATAGACAGCTCAGCCCTGGACCTCGAAGCCCGTACCCCGGTGAGAGGCAGTCTGCGGGTGCCGGAGACACATTCCGGGCCGACACATTTAGGCCCCTTACACCGCAGTCCCAGTACGATGACAAGGACAATCTTCTGGCGGGAGCCGCACCGATAGCAGCGGCAGACAGCAGGCAGCCTACATTACCCGCTCTTGGCGGTGCCCCTCGGCCGACGAACAACTACAACCCGAGAAATTATATACCGTCGGGTTACGGGGGCGGCTACAACCAGGGTGCCGACTATAATAACAACGGCTATGGCTATGGACCACGCAGTGGCTACTAAGGTGTGTGTCAGGACTGGTGCAACGGGGGTTTGGAACGAAGCCACGTTGAGGCTTCTTTTTTCCTTGGTCTCCTGGTATTTTGTATGATGCCATCTTTCTAACAGCGAGCATTCATTGTTGAATATGGTGTGTGTATTTTTAGCCATTCGTTCATTACGTACAAACATACCCCTCACGACGAGAATCTATCTACTTGAACTACTTATCCAGATACCTAAGCAATTTCATTTTACTATAAAAAAGAAAATCAAAAATAAAATCAAAACCACACAAAAATCACACAGCTTGTGGGTGAGATCTTCAAAATCGTATCTTTATTTGCCCTGGTTTGTAGAAGGCATGTGTTGACTGCTATTGATTTGTGTTGCTCGCAATCGCAATTTGCTTTGTTACCTACCACATACAGTATGAACAAAGTATGCGGGGTCGCGAGTCACCATATCTATCCCACTTCACTTGAACAATCAACATGAAAACATGATCCTTCATTCCTTCCTTGCATCAATTCTCCCTCATCCTCTAAACAACGTACTTACAAAAGGCGCGCTGAACTTTAAAAGCCTGCGGCTCGGTCAATCAAATCTCGTCACTGCACTGAACCTATTGCCTGCCGTTGTATTGTAGCAGTCAGTGGATGCAGGCAGATTCATATCTTGCCGTACGAAAGACACCAAGATAGGCACAGTGCGCCATCATCCATCTATAAATCTCTCAACATCCGTTGTTATTTGGCAGGAGACATCGATTCTCCCATAGCCATTTTTAAACTGTCTTTTTTTTCACCTCTTCCATATGAGCCGAGATGAGTGAGCTGCAGAAAAAATGGGCAAAGGCGCGTGTTGATCCAATGGCATCAACACCGCAGTTCGACGAGGCCGAGGAACAACAAGCCCCTGCCTATCACATACAGCAACAGTCCAAAAATCATCACGAAGAGACTGGGACTGTACCGGAGCTGCCAGAGTTTCCCGAAGACGACTCATCCTCTGCCTCGTCTGCCTCATCGACAGGGACCATAGTTCCTTCTGTGCAGCAAAACCTCTTTGCCAGGCCACAAGGGTTCGGATTATCCATGAATGCGTCCCCTGCCTTGAAGCTGTCGTGAGCCACCCTGCTGATGATAAAAAAAAAACAATTGCTCCCCGACGTGGTTGTAGGGTGTCTAGAGGTCGCACGTTGGAACCCATCCCATGGACGACGTATTTTGAGCGGGAGCTGTTTCTTGACGTCGGGATAGAGGGCTCCGAGTCGATCAACACCTTCCACGCCTACCTCACCTCACCCGTCGGCAAAGGGCCCCTCTTCGTCACACATCACGGCGCCGGCTCCTCCGGCCTCAGCTTCGCCGTCGTTGGTGCTGAAATAAGGAAGCTAAACCCATCCGCAGGCATCCTATCTCTTGATGCACGTGGCCACGGATCAACGACCACGTCTTCACCCGACGTTGATCTGAGCCTTGACACGCTAGCAGCGGATCTGCTGGGTGTCCTACATGCGACCAAGGACAAGATGGGTTGGCAGGTCCTCCCGCCCATGGTGCTGGTCGGCCACTCGCTCGGCGGTGCGGTGGTCACGCACCTCGCGGGACTGCGGCGGCTGGACGACTCGGTTCTCCTCGGTTACGCCGTCCTGGACGTAGTGGAGGGGTCGGCCATGGATGCGCTACAGAGCATGCAGACATATCTCTCCACCCGCCCTACCGGCTTCGCTTCGGTTCCGGCCGCCATCGACTGGCATGTGCGCTCGCGGACGATTCGCAACTCCATCTCGGCCCGCACCAGCGTCCCGGCCCTCTTGACGCACCGCGCCGACGAGGCCGATGAGGGAGGCGGTAGCGGCGGTAATGCCAGGCCCTGGAGGTGGCGGACGGACCTGGCGGCCACGCAGCCCTTCTGGGAAGGTTGGTTCGTCGGTCTGAGTAAGAAGTTCCTGACTGGTCGTGGGGGCAAGATGCTGCTGCTGGCGGGGACGGATCGTCTGGACACGGAGTTGACGATAGGGCAGATGCAAGGTGAGATTTTTGTTCAAAAACGTTGGGTGAAAACCCTAGACTTGGAAAAAAAAAAAAAGAGAGAGAGAGAGAGAGAGAGAGAGAGAGAGAGAGAGAGAGAGAGAGAGAGAGAGAGACTGACGCCGAACGTAGGCAAGTATGCATTACAGGTGTTTCCAGAAGCCGGCCATTTCATCCACGAGGATCTACCCGAGAAGACAGCCATTGCGCTGGTTGATTTTCACCGCCGCAACGATCGAAGTGCCCTGGTGCTCCCGCCAAAGGTGGCGGATCTGATAGCGCAAGGGAAGAGGGTGTAGAAATAGTCTAGATGGATACAAAACTAGGTGCTCTTAAAGCATACGAATCTCGAGTACAGAAACAGTACGAGAATAAAACGGACTAGACTAGACTAGATACTCTAGAACATGAGATCTGGGCAAGACGGAACGTATAGTCTTAAGTACTGGTATTATGGCTAACACTGTCCTACATGAAGTTTTCTTTCAAAGTCCAGTTGTGTATCTCGGAATAAACCTGAATAAACCGCTCTACTAAATCAACGCCGGCCGTATGCTCATGCTAATATACACAGAAAAGGGGGTAAATCAAGGAATTATGGGGAGGAATCCAGTTAAAAAAGGAAGAAAATCTGTTTGTCGAAGCTAGACCACCGCCTCGCCTCAGCTACGAGTTCAATGTCGCTGATTCCAGCGCCGGGGCTTTTGTAACAGGTGACTCTTCTTGCCGTGACCCCACGCCCCTTTCAGACAACAACTTTCGAGGCTTTGCGCTTGCACCCCTGGCTTGGCTCATGTTGCCACCGGAAGCAAGTGCGGCGGGATTGTTCTGTTTCTGTTTCTGCTTGTCGTTTTCGTTCTTCTGCTGCCATCGGCCGCCCTTCTTCTTCTTCTCCAACGCGGCCACTGGTTTGGACTTTTCTTGTCTTTCCGTCAGTCCCAGCTTGTCGTCCAAGGCCTTGGCCTGTTCGACGAGGTCTTCGAGGTTCAAGGCCTCGCACAGGGCGACATATGTCTTGCCCTGCTGCGCGCTCCGGAACTCGGGAGCCTTGCCGGGTATCATGTTGCCGAGCAGGTACTTTGTGTTTGAGAACTTGTTCTCCATGTCGAGGCAGAGCCTCATGAACATGGGCACGGTCTCGGTCCAGGGGGCAAGGCCGCCGTCGGCCCCGGCGCGGAAGCAGCTCGGGTTCTCCTCGGCGGCCCTGGCGATCATGGCCCCGTCGGTGCCGTACTCGGCGGCGAGGCGGACGGCCTCGTCCCTGTCCTTGACGTCGCCGTTCATCAGGCAGGCGACGCCGGCCTCGCGGCAGACGTCGGCCACCATGCGCAGCTGGCCGCGGATGGCGGGCTCGCGCGGCCTCATGGGCGTGGTGCGGCAGTGCACCGTCAGCGCCGTGATGCCCGTCTTGACTAGGCGGCGGACCAGCGCCTCGGTCTCGGCCGCCGTCTCCAGCAGGCGGATCTTAACGCTGATGCCGATCTCGGCCGCGGGGGCGACGTCACGCACCAGCGCCTCAAGTATGGCCACCAACCGGTCCGGGTCCCGGAGCAGCGCCGCGCCCATCCCTCCCGTCGTGCTAAAGGGCTTCGGACACCCGGCGTTGAGGTCGATGCCGGCCACGTCGTTGGCGACCAGGCTCGCGGCCGCGACGGCGCGCTGCGGATCGCCCGACCCCAGCTGGAAGATGAGGCGTTTCCCCTCGAGGTCCGGGTGCATGGTGAACATGGCATTCTCCTTGGCGTCGGGAGGGGCCTGCTTCTGGCCGTTGTTCTGCAGCCGCGTCCACTGCAGCACGTTGGTCTTTGGGTTGAGGCGGCGCGTGGTGCCGATCATGGAGTAGTCGACCGTCTCGGGACCTGTGAGGTCATATCGTATTATTTTTTTTGGTTCCTTGGTCAGCTAACTTTCTTGACATGATTTTCAAGGACGGGGGAGGGGGGGTTTCATTTCAGGAACATACCCCATACCAGATCAGCGCCATAGTGAAGCGCCATCAGCCTCGACGGCAACTCGCTGCTACGCACCATTGGTGCAAGCACTACCTTTCCTCTGTAGTCGACACCCCTGCGTGGGATAGGCACCGTCTTTGTCGCCATACTGCTCATGGCCCTGGACCCGAGCTGCCTTATGATCATAATACGTGCGCGAGGTGGTTTGTGATGTGTCTTGTTGAACTATTCGATATTATCCTTTTGATTTTTTTTTTTTTTTTTTTTTTTTTTTTTTTAAAATTAGTTTTTATTAATTTTTTTTTCCGCGCAAATTTCAAAGATTGAAACAGCGCAGGGAGTCAAAATGTGGTACGTTACGACATCCTGAATAGCGTTTCTTGGTAGATGCGATTTTTACTTTGCCGTGCTTTGTCGTGCATGCTGCAAAAAATTCCCAAACTTTATCTTATCGCGTTGGAAGTCATCATGGTTGGTGGTCGAGGAGCACAGTTTGGTACAGTACAGCAAGCAAGAGTCTCCACCATGCACGTGCTACATGCTTGCAAAAAGTGGTAAGCCAGTTCACAAAATCACTGGGGCTGATTATTCGAATTCCGCATTCATCCATCCGGCAAATCAGTCCTCACTGGAAAGTTACGAGACACCTTGTTTTCCCAAGCCAGCAAGGTCAGGTGATACGACTCTGACCCAACCAGATCCTATTCGACCGAAGTATTAATTATAGTTATCGCCCATTATATCGTAGCAATTGTAGATATGGATACTTTTTCTTTTTTCCCCTTTTCACCCAAGAAATTATATTTAGGGTTCCACACTTCTTAACCCAACACCTCGTCAACCTCGGCATTGCCGAATTTTGTTTTACGGTAATCATGTTCTTGTGATCGACTAGGGATCAATTTTCTCCGAGAACCTAACTGTACCTAAAGATCGCTAGGCGTGAAGGTGGAACGAAAAAAAATAAAAATAAAAAAACCGACACGGAGCACATTCGGTGGTCCCTTTAATTACTCTATGTCTGCAGGCGAACCACCCCTCGTGGCGGTGACGGCCGAAAATCCGATCAACCCGATCTAAATTACAGTGCTTCAGGAACGGAACATCTTGATTCAGGGTAGCTGGCAGGCGAGGTCGTATGAACCTGGAACTAGCTTTTAGGCCAGCCGAAAACTGACTTGACTAATACTGTACCTACCGTAACCTACAGTTCTACTGTACCCTGTCTGTTAGCAATCTGTACAGTACAGATAGGCTTGAAGATGCGAAGCTGTGCGGAGACAAATACCCGACAAAAATCCCCCCCTGCCATCTGTTTTCTTGACACATGTCCCGGCCGATAGGGCCCCATCCTACACGCACTATCCAAGTACCACGTCCTTTCGCTGGCTGCTGGGGTTTCATTCGGAAGCGTGGATGGGTCATGGACTGTGACGAGAAGCTCAAATCCCTTGTCAGTTGTCCGCAGTGGAACATATTTATGGGTATAGATCTGTAGCCTCTTTCTTCTTTTGGCTTTAGCTGAAACGCACCGTAGACGCGTGGCACCAGTACAGTGTATCGTATCCACTACCTACCGTAGGTATGTACGATTACTGTATGGTAAGTACTGTAAGGTAGGAAATACAGCGATTTGCTTTCTGCAGCCGCGGGTCAACTAGCCTGAAGTGAAGGTGGTGGACACAACTTGTGTTCCGTAGAGTAAGACTTGCAACCGGACGAAATGCCTGGCTTCCTGTTGCAAGTTGTACTCCGCAGGTTAAAGGACCGAACAAAAAAAGGTTCACTACTTTCCATTCACCGTAGAATTATGTAGAATATGGCTGCTTACACCAATAATGAAGAACAGGGTAGATCCCGTGAAAGGGTCCAAGGTTGAATTCTGTCACGACTAAAAAAGTCAATCAGACCTCCTGCCATTCAAATTTCGCTCCCTTTTTTCTACGCCAATGACGTCAATCGCTCAAACGAAACGCGGGATAAAAAAAAACAAAAAAAAAAAAAAAAAAAAACTCCTGCGCCCTGAAAGAGACCCGGACATTTTGCGTTTGTGTTTATTTCCCCTCCTCATGTTTTGTCCTGACACCGTTGAACTGCGGTGTGCTAGTCTACAGTTAGGTTCCTAGCCTAAAAGTTAGTGGTTCCTGTCAGGTGGTCGCCTACTGAAGTGAGCCTGATGAAGAACAAGCGAGACAAAGGAGGTTTTCTTTGGGGTGGGTTAAAAAAAAAAGGAGGATCTGGCAACAAATTATTGTGGGCGGTATGGGATGAAATTCAGGACAAAATAGCGCCCCCACCGCTCCATGTTGATCATTTAAACGTACAACTTCAACCGCGATTGGACAGCCGCCGCACCAAGGCCGAACGAACGGGAACGAAGGGACAAGACGTACAGCGGGGGCGTTGCAGGGGAAGGAGAACGCCGTACCAAGTAGAACAAACTGGGGCGGGCAACCTTTTTCTCCATGCCCACCCGCGTGGCTGCAATAGCAAAATCATCGGCTCGCGAGTGGTGCACACTGCACGGCAGCGGGGTGTGCGGGTTCCCGTGAAAGGCGAATGTAACGCTTATCTGGGTCCCATATATCATATTGTCCTGGAATGTTTGGTTGGAACTGGAGAGCCAAGCGACGCCCGACTGGTCGAGACACAACACAAAGCAGACTACCTACGGCCTAGATGAGTATTAACTACCTAGTGCTGTTAAGACGACCATCTGGGACCAAAGCCGTTCTGCCGTGCTGACTGATTGTCTGCAGCGCATTTCTTACGGAGCAAGTACCCTTGGGTATGGTTGCCTTGGGTAAAGGTGTGTTCTTTGTGTCGTGTCGATCTCTTTGCGGAATCCGCCAACCAATGCCAAGTACCAGACCTGGGTGCGGAGGACTCGAGTCAAAAAGTCCCCTCCCCGAAAAAGAAATGTGAGCCAAAAACCGGGTCTGGTGCCTCTTTGATGGCTCGGCAGCGGGTGAGAAATGATTGACCCTAGGTAAATTGGCCGCCCCCATTGCTTTCTTGGCCCTTGTTGTGCGACGCCCGCGACGATCACGACCCCTAAAAATGGAATGAAATGAAGCACCAAAGCAAAGGCAAAGCGACATACAGTCAGTCGTGGGGGGCAGTGCTGGCCTGCCATGCCGATCTGGCGCCTTTTTGCCTAGCCAACTTGGCCACAAGTGTGAAAACTAGGCGGAGGAGGTCCCTGGGAAAAACAACGACAACAGGACCCTTTTTTTTTTTCTTCATTCCCTCGCTTTAGTCTAGTCTAGTGTAGTCTAGTCCGGTCTAGTCTTTAGAACGACGGCAAGGTAATGAGGTACCGTGGTAAGTGGTCAAGCGGTATTACCTACGTACAGACCGAGAGGCAAAAAAAAAGGATCTCTTTGCGGAGTTTGGCGACAAAACTTGGTCGACGGCCTCTTGTAGAAATCTGCTGTGCTGCCCTGTTGATGTCTCTCAGAAAGGGCTTGGCAAACCGGTACGGAGTAGCCGTGAACCACAAAAGGCAGAGCACAACCCGAAACCCTGCCCTAGTTAGGCTTTCCATGAATAATGGTTCTCAGATTTCCCGAGATTTCACTCTCACCCCTAAAATACAATAAGATAAAAATAAACGCTGGCCTATATGATCAAGGAAAAAAAAAAATGCGATGGAGACTTGATACGGAGATCATTTTCGACTCCCCAAAATGAAAACAATTATATCAGATAAAATATCAAAGGTTAGACAGCGGTTCCTAGAGTTCGACAGCGGGTTCCGACAACAAGTTCCGACAGCACCAAGTGTCTGGGGATTGGTGCAGATCTTCGCTCAAACGGTCGTGATTCAAATTGGGCTGTGCCATGGTCTTAACCACAGCTAACGTACCAGCTGCGAGATAGGGATTTTCCTTGATTGTTTGAGCCTTTGCCTATCCTATTTTCGCATCTGGTGCATGGTATAACATTATGTAATTTGTACGATCAGCCTTTGTTCAAAGAAGCACCGCCTGTAAGCCTCAATTAGGTTCTACTGTAATGTTTTTTGGCCAGCTTGTTCAAGAAGGTACAAGGTTTGAAGTACCTTACATACCCCATACCTACCTTGAGTAGGTAGGTAAGGTACTTTGTAGACAGGCAATTCCCTACCTAGGTACCTACTTGCCTACTCCCGCAGGTACCTATCTGCCGACCATAGCATAAGGCTATCTACCTATGTACCGTACCTGTCTGGGTATGAAGCCACTTTGTCTTTTATTCGCTGTCCATGACCGACACGCTGTCGCCTGAATGCATTCATCCACGCTTCTCCCCCCCACTGGAATTTTCCTTTCCTCGTTGCCTTGTCCATCCCATCCATACTTCCCCCAACAAATACAATCTTCAGGGCAAACGACGATTATTTTAAGCACACGGGGAAATACATTAAAACATTAAAATAAAATAAAAAGGGTGGCACACAAAGGAGCCGCTTCAGAGGACTGGAAGCAATCGGGAGGGGGAAGATCACAGTAAAAACCAAAGAAGGGGCCGTAGGAGAGGAGAAGAAAAGAGGAAAAAGAGGTAGGTAATCAGCTCCCTCTATCCCTTGCCAGAAGAGGTCGAGTCGGTCGGCCGTCAATGGTGCAACCCCTACATAATCAACAGCCACTCACAGCGCACTGTTGTGGAGCCGTAGTTCCCATTCGTCCAACTCTAAGATCTCGATGCTGGGATCCCGTTCGCTCCACTCATACTCTTTCTCACTTCTCTTGTCCCCGCCTGTCTCTTTACGCTTCTTTTGCGTCGCCTTTTATTTTTTTTCTCTCTCACCAACTCTTATCCAGTTGTGAAGTGAAAGAGCAAACGCCAAACAACCTACCTACCAAGCACGCAACCGACCCTGACCGACTGAACAGTGGCCAGGTACGGTACTGGTCTGGTTCGTCTCACCGTTGACTGGAACCAGCCAGCCGGTGGCTGCTCATACTCTAGCCCACTCTCCCCGCGCTACTGTACAAGGTGCCGCAGACCAGACGATAGGCCATTTTTCACCTTTTTTTTATTTTTTATTTTTTCCTGCTTGCTTTGGTCAAGTGCAGCATCCATCACCCAATCTTCCATCCCCTTGTGTCGCCTTCGCGCTTACTTACCGACTTCTCTCTGATTGAGCGATTGACAGACAGTTGGGCTTGGGGGGCGCTATTTTATTATTTTATTTTGTTATTTTTTTTTTATTCTTACCAACCTCCCTTGGCTGGTTTACTTCCTCGTCTCTTTACACTGCAACAGTAGCACGCCATCCGACCAGCGACAACAATCTCCAACCTTCCCCAGAGCCACCCAATCAACCAACAAGCTTGGTTCCCCACGACCGCAGCAATCCTTTGCTTCCTCGTCGCGCCCGCCAACCTGATGAATTCCTAAGCCGACCTTTATCCATCCAACGCCTGCTTTGGTGTTTAGGCCACTTGCCGAGTCTTTTTTTTTTTTTTCTCTTTTTTTTTTTTTCTACATATATTTTTTTTCAAATCGTCTTATATTTGAGCGTCGGCCGAGTTCCCACCCACGCCACGCGCATGATGGCGGACGCGGCGACTCTGGCAGCTGTCGCTGCGATTGTGGAGAATATCGCTACCAACTCGGGTGCCCCTGGAAAAAATGCTTCATTTCGCTCGAGTACCTACGTCCAGCTTCCTGGCCCGGATTCCGACGAGAAGAAAACGCTCGAGCGCGAGCTCGCCGCCCTGGTGATAAGGGTACAGCAGCTCGAAACCCGTGCCAACGCGGCTCCTGCTACAATATTTCCCGATACACCCAACGAGACTGCACATTCACTCTTTGGCGATGATAGCTCGTCCCCTACCAGCTCAAGCTCAGGCCGGGAGCCTAAACGACTGAAGTCAGCATCCAGCACGACGAGGAATGGCTTCGCTACGGACGGACGTGCATCCAAGCTCAACGCAATTACCGATGAGGAGCTCGAAGGCCTACGCGAACATGTCGACGGTCAGTCCCGGCTACTTGACAGCCAACGTGCCGAGCTGGACGGTGTGAACGCACAACTTTTGGAGCAGAAGCAGCTGCAAGAACGTGCCCTTGCCATCATCGAGCAGGAACGTGTGGCCACTTTGGAGAGAGAGCTATGGAAGCACCAGAAGGCCAACGAGGCATTCCAGAAGGCCCTCCGGGAGATTGGATCGATAGTAACCGCTGCAGCCCGGGGTGACCTCTCTAAGAGGGTCAAGATAAACCCGATTGAAATGGACCCCGAAATCACCACATTCAAGAGGACTATGAACGCCATGATGGATCAACTTGGCGTCTTCTCTAGCGAAGTCTCACGAGTGGCAAGAGAGGTCGGAACCGAGGGCATATTAGGCGGGCAGGCTCAGATCGAGGGCGTTGATGGCACGTGGAAAGAACTGACGGACAATGGTACAGTCGAAACGCTATCCATATCCTCTAATAGCCATAATCGCCCCCAGCAGATGATGCTAACATCGATTCTTTCCATATAGTAAACGTCATGGCGCAGAACCTGACCGACCAAGTCCGCGAAATCGCATCAGTCACTACAGCTGTGGCCCATGGAGACTTGACCCAAAAGATTGAAAGTGCGGCCAAGGGAGAAATCCTGCAGCTTCAGCAGACCATAAATACCATGGTAGACCAACTACGCACATTTGCTTCAGAGGTTACTCGCGTCGCCCGAGATGTCGGAACCGAGGGAATGCTCGGTGGGCAGGCTGACGTTGAAGGGGTCAAGGGCATGTGGAATGAGTTGACAGTAAACGTCAATGCCATGGCCAACAATCTAACAACTCAAGTGCGAGACATCATCAACGTTACCACAGCTGTCGCAAAGGGAGATCTCACACAAAAGGTGCAAGCGGAATGTCGCGGCGAGATTTTCGAGCTCAAGAACACGATTAATTCCATGGTGGACCAGCTTCAGCAGTTTGCTCGTGAGGTTACCAAAATTGCCAGAGAGGTCGGTACCGAAGGACGGCTAGGCGGCCAAGCAACTGTTCACGATGTACAGGGTACTTGGCGAGATCTCACAGAAAACGTGAACGGAATGGCTATGAATCTCACTACACAAGTGCGAGAGATAGCCAATGTTACCAGTGCCGTCGCTGCAGGTGACCTATCCAAGAAGATCAGGGTGGAGGTCAAGGGCGAGATCCTAGACCTCAAAAATACCATCAACACCATGGTTGACCGCCTCGGGACTTTCGCCTTCGAAGTCAGTAAAGTAGCCCGAGCCGTCGGCACAGACGGCACTCTTGGTGGTCAGGCTCAAGTCGAGAATGTGGAAGGCAAATGGAAAGACCTCACAGAAAACGTCAACACCATGGCATCGAATCTCACTTCCCAGGTAAGTGGACGTTATCCACTGGTTTGGGCTGATGTCTCTGCCCTAAAATTCAGCCTTATCATCAATGCGAGCGCGAGTGCGCCATGATCTGCAGGGCCTGCTGTGCGTGCGTTGCCAGCCCTCTTGGGGAGACGCTGGGGGGCATTTCGGCTCCCACTTGCATCTTATCAACCAACCTGTCTTTGCACATTGATGCGTAGACAAGCACGTGCTAATGTTTGTGATGGGGGCTTATAGGTCAGGGGAATATCAACCGTGACACAGGCCATTGCGAACGGCGACATGAGCCGAAAGATCGATGTGGAAGCCAAGGGCGAGATACTAATCCTCAAGGAAACCATCAACAACATGGTTGATCGTCTTTCGATATTCTGCAACGAAGTACAACGAGTCGCAAAGGATGTCGGTGTCGATGGCATCATGGGTGGACAAGCCGACGTTGCAGGTCTCAAGGGGCGATGGAAGGAGATTACTACCGATGTCAACACCATGGCCAACAATCTTGTAAGTTGCTGGAAGAAAGCAAACCACGGGAGAGTGGAACCAAGGCTAATCCATTCCGCAGACGGCACAAGTACGCGCTTTCGGAGACATAACCAATGCCGCCACCGACGGAGACTTCACCAAGCTGGTCGAAGTTGAGGCGTCGGGCGAAATGGACGAACTGAAGCGCAAGATCAATCAAATGGTTTACAATCTCAGAGACAGTATCCAAAGAAACACGCAAGCCAGAGAAGCCGCAGAATTGGCCAACAAGACAAAGTCTGAGTTCCTCGCCAACATGTCACACGAGATTCGCACGCCAATGAACGGTATTATCGGCATGACGCAACTTACTCTCGATACGGATTTGACGCAGTACCAACGTGAAATGCTCAATATCGTCAACAATCTCGCCATGAGTCTGCTCACCATTATCGACGACATTCTCGATCTGTCAAAGATTGAAGCGAAGCGGATGGTTATCGAGGAGATTCCATACACGTTACGAGGAACGGTCTTCAACGCACTCAAGACTTTGGCGGTCAAGGCGAATGACAAGTTCTTGGATCTCACCTACCGAGTGGACAGCTCAGTTCCTGACCACGTTATCGGTGACTCATTCCGTCTGCGCCAGATTATTCTGAACCTGGTTGGCAATGCCATCAAATTCACCGAGCATGGAGAGGTCAGCCTCACTATCCAGAAGGGTAACGACGTCACGTGCCTGCCCAACGAGTACATGATCGAATTTGTTGTGTCGGACACGGGCATAGGAATCCCAACCGACAAGTTGGGTCTTATCTTCGACACGTTCCAGCAGGCCGATGGATCCATGACACGCAAGTTTGGCGGAACTGGGCTTGGTCTATCTATTTCCAAGAGGCTCGTCAACCTCATGGGCGGTGATGTGTGGGTCAAGTCACAATATGGCAAGGGCAGCTCCTTCTACTTCACTTGTCGTGTTCGCCTGGCCGACGTAGACATCTCGCTCATCAGGAAGCAGTTGAAGCCTTACAAGGGACATCAGGTCCTTTTCATCGATAAGGGCAAGACAGGACACGGGCCAGAGGTGGGACAGATGCTCGGCCAGCTCGGCTTGGTGCCCATCGTGCTGGAATCCGAGCAAAATCACACCTTGACAAGGGTTCGCGGCAAGGAGTGTCCCTACGATGTTATTGTCGTCGACTCAATCGACACAGCCCGCCGTCTTAGAGGCATTGACGACTTCAAGTATCTGCCCATCGTTCTGCTGGCGCCTACTGTCCATGTCAGCCTGAAATCCTGCTTGGACTTGGGCATTACCTCGTACATGACGATGCCCTGCAAGCTCATCGACCTTGGAAATGGTATGGTTCCCGCTCTAGAGAACCGAGCCACGCCATCACTGTCAGACAACACAAAGTCATTCGAAATCCTGCTGGCTGAGGACAACACCGTCAATCAGCGTCTGGCTGTTAAGATTCTAGAGAAATACAACCACGTTGTGACGGTAGTCAGCAACGGTGCTGAAGCTCTCGAAGCTGTCAAGGATAACAAATACGATGTGATTCTGATGGATGTACAAATGCCTGTCATGGTAAGCTGAGATACCCCCACCCTACATGCTCCGTGATCCCCTGTTCCCGACAGGTAGGCTAGTCAAGTTTCATTACTAATATATTTGCAATATCAATAGGGTGGATTTGAGGCGACGGCAAAGATTCGTGAATACGAGCGCAGTTTGGGTACACAGAGGACTCCAATCATCGCGCTTACTGCTCACGCAATGATGGGTGACCGTGAAAAGTGCATCGAGGCGCAGATGGACGAGTACCTATCGAAGCCTCTGCAGCAGAACCACTTGATACAAACCATTCTCAAGTGTGCAACGCTGGGTGGTGCCTTGTTGGAACAAAATCGTGAGCGCGAGCTTGAACTAGCAAGGCATGCCGAGCACAAAGGAGGCCTGTCTACGGACCCGGCGAGGGCATCATCGGTAATGCGTCCGCCACTTCACCACCGACCTGTGACTACAGCCGAGTCGCTTTCTGGCGGCGCCGAAAGCCCCGCGTTGATGGCAAATGACGGCGAAGATCCAATACAAAGGGCACGTAGCAGTCTCTCTGAACCAGGATGCCTATAAGGCTGACAGCTCTGGCCTCCTCGCACTTGAGGGCGAGCCTAAAATTTTGTAGCTTCTCTTACGATCTTTGAGCGCCTAGATGACTGCTGCCTTCTTGGAGACAGCCAGCGCGACGACGATGTTTTCAACAGCCTATACTTTTACCTATACCACAAGCGCATACGATTATCCCCGGCGTATTTCTGCCTGTTCCCTAGGAGTCTGGGGTTCTCTTTTTTGTTGGGTTTAGTTATTAATGGGTCGATGGCCAACTGGTTTTGGCCACAACACATCCGAACCAAACCAGTTCTGTCATCATACAGACCTTTTTTGTTCCATGTCGGTAATGTTTTCATTAATATTGTTATTTTGTGGGTCTGGGTCTGCTTTATGATGGATACATTGGGGGGAACAGTTTTCTTCTTTTTTTGTTGTTGGATATTTGTGGTAGTTTATAGATACCTGTGAAACTACCGGCAAGGTGTGGGGTTCATCAAGAGATGGCGCAGTTCTGTGGTGATTGAACACCCGAGATGACCGCAGTCGACCCAGTGAATAACACAAAATATACAACTCTCGATACCAGTAGATCAAATACGTAGTATGTTTGTGTCAAATGTTGAACCCATGAGAAACCGCGGAGCTTGTTTCTCTTTTTTTCAGATTTCTGGGCGTCCGAAGTTTATGGGAATGGGGTTCAAAGTTACCTTTGCCAACCCAATGTCCCAAAATGTATGATTCCGCAACCTATAGAGTCAAAACATACGCTTGCATGTGGAAGCGGCGAGTAAATTAAAGCAAGTATTTTATCATCACGAGCGTAGCAATAAAAGGTATTCTGACATCATCGCCTTAACCAAGAATTTGGTGCGTGACAACGGGATTACAAATATGACTTGAAAATAATAAACTGTATACCTCTGTAGAGGTAAAGTGTATGTAGACGGCAAAATAAAAGTGCCAGGTATCTTGAATGAAATAAAAGCCAGCCCGTATAAAACTCCACAGTGCAATGCAAATAAACGTCGGATCATCAAAACAAAAACTCTTCATGGCAGAACGATTACCTGACCTGTCTCCCTACAATCTCTCCTGCTTGCAACAAAGCTGACATACCGTCAAACTTTGCGAGGCCAGGCAAAGTCGGTCCCCTGCTTGGTGCATGACTGCTCATGGTGGGTGGAGCTGACATTGGAGGAAAGTAGCCTATCGATTCGAGTTGATTCTTGTTAGGGTCGGTATTCTGATGAGGATAGGCAAGTAGATGATGCTCAAGGTTAGGACCACGAGGACATACCTTGTGCACTGCTTAGCGGGGGCGAGATGGACAGCGTCGAAGGAGGATCGCTAGATGGATGACGTTCCGGCAAAAGATTCGGAAGACTTGGACGACCCTCTGGCGATAGGGAACGTTTTAGTCGCTGGCGGTCCTGGTCGTGCTTCCCGTTTCCCGAGACAAGGAGAAGATGTATCGGCAGTGAGCCTTCGACTGGTGTGTGAGGATACCCGCCAACCGATGAGGCCGATGTGGTGCTCGCGCCGGAAGAGAGTTCTTTCCTCATGGGCAATGGGTAGGAGGAATCGCCGCCAATGAGACCTGGCGGAGACCCGGGAGGGCCGATGTTGGCAACATGCTGAAAGGAGAAGGGAGTGTAGCCGGCGCCGCCACCACCCCGGGATTCACAAGACTCGACCACCTGGCCCTCGAGTATGTTGGATAGAGAAGGTAGCGTATGGCGGCCATGCTGGTGCTGTTGGTGCTGGTGGCCACCATGTCCGTCGAGCCACGCAGGGACGGGAGCTGCATTCAGGGGAGGGTCGCGTGGGCTGGCGCTGAGCGACGGTGAGCGCTCAACCGATGATCTCTCCATATAGCTGTTGTTAGACGAGGTGGTGTAATCTCCGGCAATGCTCGACACCGAGTTGACGCGGTGCTCACGGTGGGTTGGAGGAGGCTCGCTCCCTTTACGCCCATCGCTGCGGCTGTTGCTTCGGCTGCCATTTCTGCTTGCGCTCCGACTTCCGCTCCCCAAGCCGGTCGAGGTGTGGCTACGCGCCCTGCGTGGCGCCCCCAAAGGGACGCTGGCATCAGAGAGCTTTATGCGCTTCTGACAGTCCTTGCCGTCGGTGGAGGATGGGGTGGCATGCTTAGCCTTGAAGTCCTGAAGATAAGCGAGGTACTCCTTATACTTGGTTGTCTGCTTGTACTCTGCCAGGTCCGCATTGTACTTCTCCTTTGCTGTCTGAGCTTGTGTCTCATACGGCTCCTTCTCTGCCGGGGTGAGGGCTTGCCAATTCTCGCCGACAAGTTTGGCGATCTCGGTAAAGGTGAGGTTGCGGTCTTTGAGGTCGTCTCGCGTTTCTGCCAAGATGTCTCTAGGTTAGAGGGTGTGTGCGCTCGTCAACGGCGCGACCGGGGCGCAAGGGGTAACATACTGTTTGAAAACAAAACATAAGCCGAAGGGGGGCGCTCTGGTGCGTTCTCGTCAGGCTTGGGATGACGCCTGTACTTGCGCTTGGTGACAACAGTGGTTATGGACGTCTCGGGTTTGGGAACTTCTGTCCTCTGAATATCGGTCCTCTGTCCATCATCCAGACCGCTGTTGCGCTGGCTCGAAGTGCCCGTCGGAGAGGCGAGCGCTGCGTCTGGCGCAAATCCTCGCGAATTTGCTATGCGCCGTTGAAGCTTCCTTCTGTGACCGAGCTTGACATTCAATGCATCACTATTGGTGGTGCGAGGAAATAGAAAGTTAGCCATTGCCTCTCGTCTTTTTGCCATCGCGTGATTCCTTTTACTCACAGGTCAGATTCGGTGATATCCAATATGGTGTCCCAAGTGTCGAAACCCTGGTCGACAAAAGCATCCAGGTACTGGGAGATGCCCAGCTCCATGAATATCTCTGCGAGTGATTGCGACATTGCGTGATTGTTGGTCGCGCCGCCGCGGCAGCCAAAAGCCCGATGTGGTGGCAGTTCTCGAGTTGCCGTTGATATCGTTTTTTCCCCCCCACTTGTATGGATGGACAAGTGGTAGGAAGTTTGTGCGAATGTTTGGCCTTTATTAGCTTTTGAATAAGATATAAAAAAAAGAAAAAGAAGAGATTTATATCCCGTGGAAATCAAGTATGGTTCGAGGTAAGAGGTTGGGCAAAGTAGTTTCCAGTATTAATTCTGATAGGCAGGAAAAGCTCTCTCTTTCTCTACGCCATGAAAGATGTATGATGCCAAAGTTTGGGGGGAAAGAGGGACAAGAATCCGAGGACAAAAAGAAAGACACAAAACGGGCAATCAAAGGCGGCAGATGCAAGTCCGATTCGAGAGAAAGGGAAATTGAGAAAAAAACAAAGCAAGAACTTGGAAGCCCCTTCCTCCCCGTCCCCTCTGGGACCCCTGGAGGCGGCCATCGAGGACCGAGAAGTGCACTTCTGCATGTTGATTTCCAGTGCCCAAAGTAGGATCTCGATACTCTTTCGCTGACAGGGGCCGACAAAATCAGGTCATTCTGATGGCTTCAAAACGCCACCGACCAATGGGAGCGTGGCGAGTGGGTTGCACGGTTCAGTCCTTGCAGGGGTGTTTCAGTGAAATCACGCCACTTTGTGCCTCTCCCATCCAAACCGAACAGCGAATATCCATCCAGGGAGTTCTGGGCGCTCAACCTCGTGGCCCCGGTGCCTGGTTTACCAACGACGGCGTCCAACTTTGGAATACGCATCTGCAATCACTTTCGTACTGTACCTACCGTACCATACCGTATTCAAGGTACATTGCATACGTACAATACCCGTCGACCCGTACCTTAGCTTCCGTATTATTATTGTCATTCTTTCATTATCCTATACAGTACCAGTCTAGTCTAAATCCCAGTACCTACGAATACGCAATGTAGCAAACATACAACAGCACAGTAGTGTGTATTGCAAATTTTTTTTCTTCATTTTTCCCCCCAACTAGACTAGTACTTTGTATGAACCGTGCCCACTCGCCTACGTACAGACAGTACAGTACACTTCACCGCACAGGCCGGGGCATACTAGACTAGGTAAGTTAGGTACCTTACCTACCTTTGTAAGCTTTGCTTTGGTATTCGTAGTTAAGTTACTCACTCCGTAGGTCTGCATCAACACTGCGTGCATCTTTCTCATGTTACTCCTTATCTTGACCATGTTACCGAAAGGCATCAAAATTGCCGACATCCATCTTCACGAACCAGCCTGGAACCACACAAACTTCGGTCCCATATCGGTCGGTTCTAGACTAGACTTGAGCTGGCGGCATGCTCTCTCCCTCTTTCTGTCCGGTCTTTGTGTTTTCCCCTTCAGCCCAGGGCTGACCTGACATGATTTTTTGATTGATGGAACCCCGGGTTGGTTGACATGGACGGATTACACCGTGTGGAGACACCCAGGTCCATGTCTAGCACTGTAACAAAAAGAAACAATTCATCCCGTGGAATCTGGTTCAAAAATAGCAAGAAACAATTGACAGTTGCGGGAGCTTCTGGAGACCTAGCAAAACCGGACTTGTACTGTTTGGTACCCTTCCTACATGCGACAATAATAGGAATATTTTTTTTTCTGAAAGAGCTGGTGTTCAAAAGGGGAATAATAAAAACAACAACAACAATGATAATAATAATAATAATACTACGTAGTATTTTATCGTGTTTTATTTCTTAATTCAATTTATGTTTGACTTCATTTTTTAATGGGCCACGTTAAAGATCACCCACGATTCCTTAGCCAGCACCCTTTTTTGATCCACACAGCAGATGTCTGCACTGGGTACGTTTTGGGTGGGGTTTTCGGCCAAATTGGACAGAATGCATGAATCAACAACAGTGGGCCTGGCCAACAGGGATTAAAATCAAGATCAAGGGTTAAGATTAGGGTGGTTACGTGATTTGAATCAATTGGCAGAATTTTAAAGGGGTAAATGGTGCGGTAGGTGGTAGGTATTGCGGTAGGTGGGTGTAATAAATGGTGTGGTTTGGGAGTTGGGAATAGCTTCATGTAATTGTTGGCCGAAAAAACGGGTTTACCGCCTTCGGCAAAATTTTCACCGCTTAGTGGCAGAATGTGATCCACAGGTGCAACATGGGTTGGACGGGGTTGGGTGGGTTTTGGGTGGGTAAAAGTCTCGAAACCGTATCTACCAGTGTTCACGCTGTGTGGATCAAAAAAGGGTGCTNCGGTAGGTGGTAGGTATTGCGGTAGGTGGTAGGTATTGCGGTAGGTGGTAGGTATTGCGGTAGGTGGTAGGTATTGCGGTAGGTGGTAGGTATTGCGGTAGGTGGTAGGTATTGCGGTAGGTGGTAGGTATTGCGGTAGGTGGTAGGTATTGCGGTAGGTGGTAGGTATTGCGGTAGGTGGTAGGTATTGCGGTAGGTGGTAGGTATTGCGGTAGGTGGTAGGTATTGCGGTAGGTGGTAGGTGGTAGGTATTGCAGTAGGTGGTAGGTGGTAGGTATTGCAGTAGGTGGGTGTAATAAATGGTGTGGTTTGGGAGTTGGGAATAGCTTCATGTAATTGTTGGCCGAAAAAACGGGTTTACCGCCTTCGGCAAAATTTTCACCGCTTAGTGGCAGAATGTGATCCACAGGTGCAACATGGGTTGGACGGGGTTGGGTGGGTTTTGGGTGGGTAAAAGTCTCGAAACCGTATCTACCAGTGTTCACGCTGTGTGGATCAAAAAAGGGTGCTGGCTAAGGAATCGTGGGTGATCTTTAACGTGGCCCTTTTTAATTCACTCTTGATTGTTGTGGGTCCTTGGGGTCTTTGGTGCCAGATGAGTGATTGTTCGCCAAACCCAAGTTGCACCTGACACTCCTAGGCACAATACTCGTACGATACTGATGAAGCTCCTGCAGGTAAGAAACAGCCCCGGACCTTGGTGCACCAGTCCAACGGTCAAGGGGGCGTGAAAGGAACACACTCTCCCCGCACCCCGGACAGCTTGGCTGCCTTTCCCAGCTTACAAGTCGCCATCTTAACTTTTTTTTTCTTTTTCTGTCGCTTGGCTTTTTTCCCCTTCTGTTTTCTTCTTTTCTCATACGGAGTGAACACAAAATCTGGTGTTGGTGACCCAATCCAGAAATAATGATTGCAGATCGATCCGTATGCTAGGTATAACAAATCGGCTATAATTCACACTTTTAAACTGCTCGGATACTGGCTAACCGACAATCATAGGAATACAAGTATGAGGCTTGCATGGAATTTTACCCAGATATTTGCTTAATGTTTAGATATTTAGGTTGGGATGAATAAAGTTGGACTGATAATTGAGGATATTTACCCTCTTTTTTTCACTTGTGGGTAGTGGGTAGGTACCTATTGGCAGGCCAGGTGCATACACCTGGGGCTCATCAATACGTGGTAATGGGATGGAATTTTCCACATTTCCATACTGCCCCACCAGATTTGTCAACTCGACTAACAATGCAAGCTCTTACCGGTAATTAGCAGGTGACAATCTCTTTGGTAGTAACAATCAGTACTTTCGTACATTCTTCATCCTGACTTGGACTCCAACCCCGCGTCACCCGTCAATCACATATTACTACAGTACAACACTCCATACGGTAGACAGCAAGCGAATGCATAAGCTACCTCCCCTATTGTCCATCCGACTACATTCTTTGGGTTGTTTATAATCGCGCCCGCGCCTACCTATTACGAATTATGTCTCCCAAGGACGAACGCAATGGCTCCAAGCCGGCATCGTCACCGTCAAGCTCAGACCCTCAGCCTTCTGCCGAGTCGGAACTAGCCAAGGTTCGTCATTGGGCCCAACATACAGTGGACAGAAAAAAAAAAAATGTTAATTTGATCCTACGTATCAATACGTTGTACAGACTTACAGTCAATCGTTTTTTTTTTTCGGACTAAGACAAAAAAAAAAAAAAAAAAAAAAAAAAAAAAAAAAAAAAAAACCCTTGACCCTTAACCTAACCCTTGCGAAACAAAAACCAGGCCCTCCAAGAACTCTCCAGGTACGCTTGTTTGGTAACATGGCCTGATTTTACCTTTGAGATCTACGCGCTTTTTCTCGGCACATTTTCGGGTGTCTCTTCCTAAGCACTTTTTTTTTCTTCTTTTTTTTTTATCCCTCTTCTTTCACTCCCCCTCCCCTCGGCCCCGGTCCTTTTGTTATTTTTAATCCAATATTCCGTTTTGGCCTTGAATTACCACACCCTTAGGCAGGGAAGAGCAACATGCCTAAACTGGTCCTTCCAAACCCCATGTCTTCTTCTTCCCTTCATCTTATCGCATCTTGACCTTCCGTCGGTACACGTTTTGGATGATGATGATAATGATGATGCCACAGAGGATAAACAAAATGGCGGTGCCGAGGCTTTTCACAGCTCGTGTCATCCCATCGCAACTCATTGTACCTCCGCATGCAATTTGTCATTTTTAACTCTTGCGTCTTTTTATTATTATTATATACTACTGCAGGAAACCCGCAATTGTGAACGGCCTCGGCGGATAGCCCCGGAGCCGCTCCTGTGCGGCAGTTGAAAGGAAAGAAGAAAAAAAGCCCATGCTAATGCGTATTCTTATCTGCAACTCAGGGGTGAGCAGGCGGCTTCGTCCATCGAGGAGGATCTGTCAAAGCTCGAGGCAAAGCTGGACGCTATTCTGGCCGCTTTGGAGCCACAATTGGCCGCGCCATCAGAAGAAGCTGATAAGGACAACTCGCGTGAGGAGCCACAGGCCAAACGAGAAGACTAGGATGGCGCAGGGTTCCAAAGAACAAGAAAAGAAAGAAAAAAAAGAAAAATTTACCCGAGGCTTGTGCGGAACCAAGGATAAGGATGGTAAAAATCTTTATTTTGTTCATACATTCATACAAGTGCAAAGAAAGGCGTTGGTATTTAAAGATTATTATACGTATGTTCAAAGGTTGGTCACACATATATAATATGCCAAACTCCCTTGATAATCAAGTTGGAAGTTGGAACGCACCGAAAATGTATTGCCCACTCCCAAGTTGGAGGGCAATGACAATCGCATAATAATGTTTTCCTTTTTTTTTTTTTTTTTTTTTTTTTAATGCAGGTCGTTTACCAAAAAGACTAATTTGTCTTTTGAGGTGTCATCAGTGCGGTGGGTTTGTCCTTACCATGTACATGGTGCGATTTTAAGGGTACCGTGCAACGCATTACGACTCAGGCAGTTCCGCAGTCCTCTGACTCGCGCCCGGTGAAAAGTCGTGTCGTGTAATTACGGTACCAAGCAAGTACAGACAGTTCAAAAGACGGGGGCGATCCTATCTCTTGGCGTTGTCGCGTTTGAGATCCGCAGGGTCCTGGATGACGAGACCTAACCTACCAAACCCCCCGATTCGAGTTACGCATACAACGCATATCGGCTTTGAATATTTCCCGTCAGGCTCGTTCCGTCACCAAAACCACCATCGCCTTTGATCAGGTCATGACAAGGATTGCCGTCGTAACTGGTGCTGCCAATGGGGCCTTTTGATTTTGTTTTTCTTGAAAGGTTATATACCGAGGATAACCTTGAGACTCAAGCCAAAATATATTATCATTCGTTATTTTCATGAAATATTATCCGTGGTATACTGCATAAGCCGATTCTGAGAATCTGAGTTCATGGAAAGAAAACCTTGTGCCCAAATAGAAACTGCCGCCATGTTCCCGTCGCCCTACACTCGTAATAAACATTGTTTTAAACTGCCGCACGCTTTCCGATCCAGCCAGTCCCACGTCCGCCTTCTGTTTCGGTATCAATAACAAAAAAATAAATTGGTCTTGACCAAAGATCCAAGATGATAAATGCCCGGACAAAGAAAGCACTTATTCCCCACCCTCGGTAATCTCAGCCGACCAATCCTTGCGGATCTCCAGCTCGGTCAGCTCTGGAGTTTTGCTGATGACAAGCCCCTTCTCGTTGGCCAGATGCAAAAGGCAGATGAAGCAGTAGCTAGTCGAGATGTCATCCATGACGGTTTTGGGATATACTGTTTGCAGGTCGTTCATGACTTCGGTAAACTTAAGCAGAGGGCCACTATCCTTGTCAGACGCAGGAACTTCGGCCTCATCCCCCTCCACGGGCGGCGTCGGCAGCCTCGACTTTGGCGCCTATATGAAGGGATCCAAGTGAAGCGATTAGTACAATTCTCGGCGGCACATGTTGGACGTGAACAGGATCTTACCTTGTCGAGAGCCTCAAAATCCATGCCCTTCCATATCTCCTCCTTGAGTCTTCTCACATCAACCTTCTTGGCCACGCGGGCATATTGCACATATTCGGGCCGAACCCGTCGGCTTTGTGTCACCAGCATGGTTCCAAAAGCTAGATCGGCAGGATTGGTAATAGTCATTCCACCAAACGCGTTTGTAAAGGCTCCAGTAGCGCCTCCATCATCCACACCATCGGCTCCAGGGGAAAAGTGCTCGCGGGCATCGGCAAACTCGTCCATGTCGTCGTCGTCATCACCACCAGCGAATGGCAGGCCGTCGTCAAAGAAATTGGCGTCATAGTCCCCTTGTGGCAGGGCGGCATCATCCCCTTCTGTTGACTGCAGCATAGGTGCCTTTTGCGAGGCCCAGAATGCTTCATCCATGTTGCCGTCTGGTGCATCTGCATGCTCGTTTGCGTTGCCAAACACACCACGGTTACCACCACCCAGTTGCCTCCGCCTTCCTAAGCGAGCCTTGGGTTTCAGGAACAGCGATAGCAGCTGCTTCGAGTTGAAATGCTTATCGTCTGGGATCAGATTCCGTGATTTGGACTTCCAGTCCTTCTTTGGCATTGAAATGGCCGTGTTGCTCGAGGCCGATGTGTATATCAGCTCGGCGGTGGTTTGGTCCATTGGTGACAAGAAATCGATTTCAAACGCCTCCTTCTCCTTTCTTGATCTTGTCGCTGCTGCAGGTTTGTTGACGTCTTTGATCTTGCGGATCCTCCAGTGTTCTGCACTCGTCCAATTTTTCTGAAGTGCCTGGTCGAAATAGCCGAGTATGTCCTCGTGCATCTTGTCTTCCTTCTGTGCATATGTCATAGAAACGACGTAGTCCCCGTCCATGCTCTCGACCATCTCTGCACCATCGCCCGCCACGCCGTCCTCACCAAGGCCCATGTCGAAAACGCGCATTTGTGGCTCCAGCGCTGCCTCCCTTGCCCAAGCCTCACCACCTTCACCAAAGTTGATGTCGACCTCACCCAGATCAAAAGCACCGAGGCCGTCGTCGTCATCAAATCCCAGCGGGTTGTCCTCATCAATGAACATGCCCGATTTGTCTCCAGGGCCTGGTGTCTTTTCCTTTTCCTGGTCCTGCCTCCAATCCTCGGCTGCCTTGAGGAATGGTATGTCCATGGTTCCTGAGGGGTCGCCAAGATCAAATGTCTTCAAAGAGGGGCATACGTCGAACTCATCAAGGCGGGAAAGATCCGAGAAAAAGCGCGCCCCAAGTGCTCCGATATCGATTTCAACATCTTCCTCCTCAGGGGTAGGAGTAGGAGCGGCCTCTGGCTGCAAAGTGTCATCGTCATCCAAGTCCTGGTCCTCGTCCATGACCTCGCTGCGCCTAGATTTGGGCATCTCCGAAGTATCGTTCGCTTCATCGCTGCTGTCGAAGACAATGCGCCCCTGTGTGTCAATCATCAAATGATTGAGGAGTAGGCCTTTGGCGCCGCCCTCGTCAAAGTCTGCCGAAGCTTTCTTGAATAAGGGGTCGACGGCAAATTCGAGCTCAAACTTCTTCAATTGGATTGAAGAAAAGGATGGTGCTAGCGTCGCCTCGGCGGATCGGGACTATATGTAGATAAATCAGTGGCGTTAGATGGATGTGCTGCCGCGTAGGAAATGTGCGAAAGAAGCCAGGAGAGTAGACAAACCTTCTTCTTGGGCTTTTTGATGACATTACCATCCTCATCAACCTCATCCTCAGCCCCGCTATCTTCATCTCCATCACCTTCGGCCCTCTTCTTCTTACTGTCACGACTGTCCGCAAGGCCGCTTAGAAGTTTTCCTGTCTCCTCGGCGACGCTGTCGACTCTGCTGGTGTAAATCTTGACGCAACCGTCAAGGGTACAACTCGCTTTTTGAAAGTTCACACCGTCGCCTTCCTTCAGAAGCGACATATCATGAAAGTAGTCGATAAGGGCGAAGTTCCAAGAGTTGGCCTGGTTGATTTTGTTGTCTGTCGCCATCTTCATCCATTCCTCAAAGTTGGCCAAGATCGGAACGCGCTTCATTGGCGTTACGACGCTACCACCAACAACTAGCTCCTCATCGTCGCCGACAATTTCCTTGCCTCCAGGACGAGGACGTGGAGTTGCAGGCTTAGATCCGGGGGAAGCTGCATTTTCAAGCTCTTCGAGGCGAATGCTGGCGGTCCTCTTTGATGGAGTAGCAGCCGCAGCCTTGAGCTGGTTGATTTGTGCCTCGTGGAGGGCTTGGCGTGAATGGAGGCGCTGGGCCTTTTCCTGCGCATCGTCGTTCAATGTTAAAGGTATCCTGCGAGGTGAAATTGAAGAGTGCGCGTCAGTCAAATGAAAGCCCTCCTGAAAAGACTGAGGCTCACGGAAAAGAAAAGAAAGCAGGTTTGCGCAGCGGCTAGGACAGTGATAGGCAGCAGGAGTGAAAATAAATTGGCAAAGGACGGAGGAGGGGTGGAAATGGTCTCACTTCACCGGTGATTTGAATGGCGACTGAGCAAGGGAGCCAGCGGAAACTTGTCTGCTGGTACTCCTGCTGCTGCTTGAGCGCGAAACCTGCGTGACACGAGGCATTTTGGGGATGTTGAGTGTCGTCGCCTTGGTGGTTGCGCGATGCTAGCTTCCGCTTTAAAAGTCGGCGTCGCGCTTTCGTCGCGAGTCGTTGCTGGGCGCTCAAAGTAAACAGATGCCACCCTAGGAAAAACAACAAATGTTGCTGACGTAATACCGCCTTCCCCCGCACTAGACCTAGACTAGCAGTAGTCAACCAACACCAACCCGATTTTCATTAGATGAACGCCATGTCGGTCGCTCAGACATCTTGGGCTAATAACCAGGGTCACGTGGATATGCAATGAGCCGGCAGGTCATGTGGAGGTGACTTTTTTTCCCCCCCATCTACGGTACTGTACTGTAGGTACCGGATGCCATTCTTAGCCTTCTTAGATGGCGATTACAATACCATACATGCCATAGTAAACACCGAGGGAAATGCGACTGTCGGTACAAGGACTTGGGATGAAAAGGCCACGACAAAACTGCAGCGGTTCTCTTTAGCTCCCTTCATTTTCCGAATTGCCAGTTCTTGTTCACGAACTGCTTGTTTCTTGCATTTGTTCATTCCCACGGCTTTGCCCCCCAGCCCCGACAATTCGGGAGGCGTTGGGCTTGGCTTTCCACGGTAGTATTCAACCTTGCCTTGGACAACAAGCAATTAAGCCAGACAGACAGACACCCCGCCCCCCTTTTGAAACTCAATTGGCTTGTTGTCGTTCGTTGTACCATTCAATCAATCTTGCTATTGCTGGGTTCAACGATAGCCTAAACCTGCCACGCCCACAAAGCAAAACCCAGAAATCGCGTGTCTGTCGATGGGCTGCCTCCGACTCATTTCTGGGGAGTGTTCGTCATCGACCAACTTTTACCTACATTACATTACCTACATACATGCCTACACCGAAAGGTCTTAATCCTACTTACTGCCAAAACCAGGTACCTCAGCTTCTCTAGGTACCTAACTAAGGTTTACTTTACTATCTGCCTACCTACCTAATAACTGAGACCCGGTTCTTGGCGCATTTAGTTGTCACGCGAGCATTTAAACGGCGTTGCAGTATCTGCAAAACCAAAAAAAAAAAAAGTCGATCGCTTCCAACGTTGTGCATCGCAAAATCCACCATACCATACTAGCCTTTCATACCTAAGTTGCCTTAAAACGGTTCTTGCAAGTCTCCACCGGGGAAATAGTCGTTACTCGTCCGCTGCCGAAACTGTGCACCTAAAGACAGACAGAGAGAAAGACAGACTCCATAGGCATTTGTAAAACAAAAAAGAACACAAAACCGACTCAGAACTGCATGGCTTCAACATCATGTATCTTCCTCTCACCATTCGCAAACACTCAACATCTTGAAGAGCAAGCACGTTCTTAGAATCGTCGTCGCACACCAAGACTGACGCCATGCCACCACCAAAGGTGCCAAGACTAAGCAGTCTTGGTTCGAGACTGGCGAGGCCTTTCTATACCTCGATGCTCATTTCGGCATCACTCGCAGCGTACGCACTGCTCAGGTCCCGCCCTGCGTCTCCAGAACAATCGCCACTCATCCATCGGCGGAAAGAGGATATTATCGACTGCCGCTTGGTTCATCAGGCCGAGGACCAATGTGCCTTCGTACTCGCCAATTGCCAAGACGAGGAAGCTGGTCTTTTGCCATACCTGGCACTCTATTATTGTACTCTTGGTGCTGCCCAACCTGTTGCATTCGGTCTGTTGGCATCATGGCTAGCCTTACTCTTTACGACCATTGGTATCGCTGCCTCGGACTTTTTTAGCATCAACCTCTCGACTATCGCCAGCATTCTGGGTCTCAGTGAGAGCCTCGCCGGCGTCACCTTCTTGGCCTTTGGCAATGGATCTCCGGATGTGTTTAGTACCTTCGCTGCCATGGGCTCCAACAGCGGCAGCATGGCCGTTGGTGAACTGATTGGCGCCGCCGGCTTCATCACGGCAGTTGTGGCAGGCTCCATGGCTCTGGTCCGCGAGTTCAAGGTCGTCAAGAGGACTTTTGTGCGAGACATCTGCTTCTTTATCATGGCTGCCAGCTTTGCCATGGCGGTCCTGGCAGACGGCCACCTGCACTTTTGGGAGTGCATCATCATGGTCGCCTTCTACATATTTTATGTCATGGTCGTCGTGGGCTGGCATTGGTGGGTAACTCGTCGCAAGAGGCGGTGGCAAAAGGAGGCTACCGCTCGAGGTCACTTCTATGGGGCCAACACACAGCCAACTGATGAGCTTGAGCCATACAGAGACAATGAGGAAGAGGGGGAAGACGCCGGTACCATTGGCAGAGACAGGATTGCAGAATCCGCACCTGATATCAGCGCGCTGGAGCGAGCCCCTCGGATCGAGGTCGATGATGTCCGAGCAGAGCAAGACGACGAGGTTAACCTCGACAGGGACATGTTCGTGGCTGCGGAAATGACGAGCAGCATGCGCGTCAACCGCCCCCGAGGTCCCAGGAGTAGAAGCTACACGACGCTAGCTCAAATCCGACCCAGCTTTGTGGGTGCACTCGAGTTTCGTTCGGTATTGGCCTCGCTTCAAAATTCGAGCAATGTCCGCCTCGCTTCGATGCATTCCCGCCGCCAATCAGAAGCCCAGGTCAACTCTCAAGGGGGCCGTCCGAGGTTATCAGAATCTACATCCCACAATGCGTTGGGCTTAACCTCAACTGATGATACCAGCACCTCTGCAGGACGTGATCGTGCGAGGTCACACGGCGCCCTCCCCTCGGTCTGGACATTTCCTGGCCCCTCAACAGCTCCCCGGATAGTCACCGAGTCTCCCAAGTCCCCCATGATGAGGCCCACTTCGAAAAATTCCCTACCGCCGCCAAGTCGCTCGAGTACGATCAAAGATGGCAGGCTTGCTCCGCCTTCGGAATGGCACGAGTTTTTCCCTCCTGGTACCAACGTGGCCGAGGGTACCCCAAGTATACCTCCAAGCTCACCAATGACTCTACGGCTTCAGATACCGGGCTCCCAGACTCACTCAAGTGGCCAATCGTCCCCATCTCTATCGCCTTTCCCCGGCCTCTCGGATTCGCCTTTGGTGTTGACGCCAATCTCGGGGTTACCTATCAATCAGACTAGTACTCCAGTCATGGACAATCCCGGCTATTTTGGTAATGATCTTCAACTAGAGTATGCCAAGCCGGTCAGATGGTGGCCTTATTCCATGCTCCCTCCTCCGCATGTATTCCTGCGCACCTTGTTCCCAACTCTCCAGGGCTGGGCAACCAAAAGTGTGTGGGACAAGTTTGTCAGCATTATATCGGCCCCAAGCATTCTCTTGCTTGTTATCACGTTACCTGTTGTTGAAACGGAGCGCCTGGAAGAAGACCCAGATCTAGATGATCCACCACCCACCGTTGAGGATGAGGTGGGTCATCCCACGGGTGGACCAGCATGCGCAGAGCCTGTACCGTCGGTGGATCGGCCGGAAACCGAATGGCAGCGATACCGCCGTAACACGCGTTCCCGGTCTATATCGCCATATGCCCTGGCAACTCCCGCAGGAAACCCCTTCGAATCCAGTTCACCGAACCCAACGTCAACCATCAACGGCATGCCACACACAAACAGCTTGTCGCTTCAGCCGAACAAGCCTGGCGAGCAGACAACGCTAGCCGCACAAGATAATGAAGCTCAGGAAATAGAGGAAGAACCCGGCTGGAACAGATGGCTCGTGGTTATTCAAATTTTCACGGGGCCGTTGTTCACGGTCTTGATAGTGTGGGCTAATATGGCAGACGATCTGGAGCAGCCAATAAAGACCCTGATAAGATTGGTGCTATACTCTCTCTTGGGGTCCTTGGTCCTCCTGGCTCTGTTGCTTGCGAGCACGTCACCAAACGTGCGTCCCCGTTATCACTTCCTTTTCTGCTTCCTTGGGTTTATCATAAGTGTGGCTTGGATTTCGACAGTCGCCGGAGAGGTAGTGGGTGTTCTCAAGGCGTTTGGTGTCATCCTTGGCATCTCTGAGGCTATCCTCGGCTTGACCATATTTGCGGTGGGCAACTCTCTGGGTGACCTAGTTGCAGATATAACCGTGGCGCGACTAGGTTACCCAGTGATGGCACTGTAAGTTTGTCGCATTTCTTTCCCTCATCTTTTTTGACGATATCATGCTGACCGATATGTTACAGGGCCGCTTGCTTTGGCGGACCTATGCTGAATATCCTGCTCGGCATCGGCATCGGCGGTGCCTGGATGACTACCAAAACGGCCAACGAACGACAGCATGACCATCCCGATAAGCCACTCAAATACAAGCCATACCGCATCCAGGTGGGCGGCACATTGATGATTTCGGCCGTGACATTGCTTTTGACGTTGGTTTTCTTGCTCATCGTCGTGCCTCTCAACAATTGGGTCATGAGTCGCAAGATCGGCTGGAGTTTGATAGTAATTTGGAGCGTCAGCACCATTGTCAACTTGGTTTTTGAGGCTACGGGGACATGGTCGGAAGTTGCATAATGTCGTATTGTAAGCGTTTTTTTCTCTCTCTCTCTTTTTTTTTCTTGTTTATGTTTGATGTGTAAATACCTATGGCATGTATGACTTTATCAAGTTGGAGCAGCGGAATGATACCACGTCAACGGAAGGAGGAAAGTGAGGACGTCTGAAGTCTGGCAACACTTGATTGCTGACGTACCCTTACTTTACACTTAACTTGCATCATAGACTAACGCTAGCCACTGAAGATATATATCTATTTCTAGATGGACATAGGCATTGGCTCAAATACTACGCGTAGTACATATCAACTCAATCATCGTCATCTGTAATCGCAAGCAACTACGTACCCTACAGTAGGTACCTATGTCCGTCCTTAGATACTCGCACATGCTCCGCTTAGTAAATACTTGTTCATTTAATGATACTCGGCATTTTGAAGAATATGCTAAATACGACCAAGTGACAAGGCAAAACGGATCTTGACTCAGACGTCCATGATAAAAACATTTATATCTAGATTATCTAGTTCTAGTTCTAGCTATTTCTAGGTCTAGAATTAGTCCTGGTTTTAGCTGTACCGTAGTCCAAGTTTCCAAACTAAGGTATGGTACAATCTATTCTAAAACCAAAGCTAGGCCTAGAATAGACCTAGGTAGACCCTGAGGGGACACAGTACAGTAAAGTGGGCGGGGTATTGCGTGGTTGTGGGGAAGCTCCCAATTGAAAGACAGCCCGCCCAGCAGTGAGGGGTAGGTACTGCCACATTGTCGGGGCTCTATCTAGAGGGAGGCTCCTTTTCTTGACATCTTTTGGCGCGCCACGAACAACGACCCCATAGTGACACACGTAGTACCACAGCTTGTGGACTTGACCGCCTCCAGAAAAGTCTCAAACCTCGTCGTGGGAATTTTCTCCCCTGTCTTCATACTGTTCTTTTTCGTTTTTTTTTTTCTTTTCTTTTTCTCCTCCCCTCCCCCCGTGACTCCATACTCAAAAAACACAGCTTACCAAAGCTACTTCCCAAAATGTCTTACCCTCCTCTTGATCAGCGTCCGTTGAAGAACACCATCTGCCTCTTTGATGTAGATGAGACCCTTACCCCGGCCCGCAAGGTGAGTCTCCTGTCAGTCCTTTTTTTTTCTTCTTCTTCTTTTTCCTGGCCGCACGTATCATGGACCTATAAGACCTGCTCTTGGGGCGAAAAAAGAAAAAAAAAAGATGGCTACTTATGGGACCTGGCCTCACCTCTCTCCGCTAGCGACTGCCTCTTAGCCACTCTTAATCTACCAATGCCTAAAAATAATACAAGAAATAATAAAGCTGACCACACTGCCACCCACTCCCCCCAAAAAAAACAGCGGGTCTCGCCCGAGATGCTGGACCTCCTCTCTCGCCTCCGCCAAAAGTGCGCCATCGGCTACGTGGGCGGGTCGGACCTGAGCAAGCAGGAGGACCAACTGGGCACGGCTGACGTGTCGGTCAAGAAGCTGTTTGACTACTGCTTCCCCGAGAACGGGCTGGCGGCCTTCAAGGGCGGCGAGCCGCTGGCGTCGACGAGCTTCATCGCCTGGATCGGCGAGGACCGCTACAAGGAGCTCGTGCGCTTCATCCTGCACTACGTCGCCGACCTCGAGATCCCCATCAAGCGTGGCACTTTTCTCGAGTTCCGAAACGGCATGATCAACGTCTCGCCCATCGGCAGGAACGCCTCTTCCCAGGAGCGCAAGGACTTCAACGCCTACGACAAGGTGCACCAGGTCCGCGCCAAGTTTGTCCAGGCCCTCAAGGAGAAGTTTGCCGACTTTGGCTTGACGTGAGTGATCGCGTCTCCTCTTACCCCTCCCCAATTTTCTGGTTGCTAGACCAAGTGGGAGGGATAGGGATAGAAAGATTTTGAGTGTAAAGCTGACTGACTAAAATCTAACTTTTCTCCCCCCCGGCGAAATTACAGCTTCTCCATTGGTGGTGAGATTTCTTTCGACATCTTCCCCAAGGGCTGGGACAAGACCTACTGCCTCAACCACCTCGAGGCCGAGGCCAAGAAGGAGGGTGGCGTCGAGTACACCACCATCCACTTCTTTGGCGACAAGTACATGGAGGGCGGAAACGACTACGAGATCTACAGCGACCCCAGGACCATCGGCCACGCCGTCGACAGCCCCCAGGACACTATGAACGAGCTCAGGAAGCTCTTTGACCTGTGAGCGACGGGGTGCTACCCAAGGTAGTTGGGGGAACAGATTGTTGGAATCAGTTTGCTATACAAGTATGGCTCTAAATTCATAAAGACATGAAGTTTTGATCTTTGTGGACTGTGGGCGCTATGCAGCACACATAGAGTGAAGAGCATGATGAGAGAAAGCGGAGAGTGAAAAAGAAAAAGACAATAGATGTCAGGGCAACTGGCTTCAAGATATGAGCAATAATTCCAAAGAAATGAAGACACATCATCTCTCTTCACACTTTGTAGGCAATAAAAGAAATACCAGATAACGAAACCTGCGGCGATTCGGAAAGAGTTGTTGTTACCTATGAGAGCACGAAAGGGCAAGCAGGCCAGTTGCTACACCAAAACATATGCACACCAAATTTACGAACTTTTTCCATAAGACTGGAGCTATATATATTTTTTTTCCAGGATATCTGTATCATCATGACGCTAGATTTCAAAGCAGATCATAAAAGAAATAATAGTCGTCAAAACATTTCTCTCTCACATACAATGTGAATTAAAATAACATGAAAAATCCAAGCGAAGGAAGATCAGAAGTCAAAAAATGGGCCTTTCAGTGCCCGTATTCCAAATGTGGGATAATTACAGGTCCGTACTTGGTTGTGGGCGTATTGAATGATCCATCACCCTGAACCACAAAGTCGACGGCAAGACTGAGCTTTTGCAGCCCCTGGCCCTGAGGTTGGCCGCCATTCATGATGCTTGCGGCGTACTGCGACCCGGCCGCAGCGTTGATGACTTCGGGGTCGTACGCCACAACGGCAACGTAGTTGCGACGTCCCATGAGCTTCTTGAGCTCGCGTTGGGACCCGTTTGCGTCGACTTGGAAGATCTCCATCATGTCCTCCTTGGTGTCCGACACCTCTCCATTGGACTTGTGCCCATTGGTAGGTACGTAAAGCATCTTGTTGGAGTTGTGTAGCATCTTGAGGATGTAGTTACCTGACGGTGCGGCCACGATTGGGGATGTGATGATTTGGTACATGGTCTTGTGGTCGCTGGGGTGGGACGGGTCGTGGACCAACCCGGCGCCGCAGCAATTGACAGCTGTTCATATCATGGTCAAGTTAGTATTACATTTTGTTCCAGCTTGGGGGTTGCGATTTATGCCACGCAGAGAAGAAGAGGGGTATTAAATAAAGAATGGGGTTTGCAGTATAGAGGATATGACAAGGAAACTCACCTCCCGAAAGGAAACTCATTCTTATTCCCTTTTGCTGCGAAATTCCTTGCAGAGTCCGGATCAGATATGTCCGCTCCAAGTCTTTGGTCTCATGCGTCCATAGGTCTTTGAGTTCCTCGCCAATGTCAAACTCTCCGAACTGGTTGAGAACATTGCCCATGAGACCAGTTTTTCCGACCGCCTTTTTAACATGAGTAAAGCCGTGTTGCACTACTTCCTTACCACCCACTACTCCCGCCACTGAACTGGTCACTTTGCCGAGCAGGTTGTACGTCGAGTTGACTGCCTTCTTGCCGGTATTGAATGTGTTTGCCAAGCTTTCCACCGTGTCGAGCCTGGGATAGATAGGCGGAACGGATAGCATAAATATGCAGTGCTGGACACTGGGCGGTAGCATGGCGACCTTTGGAAAGATGCCTTGATACGTCGGACCGGCCAAGACTCTTGTTTGGGTCCGCTCTGATCTCATATCAACACCCACCACGACCATTGCCGGGCCCAAATACTTGACAAAGTGCCATCCAGAGCCCGTGATAGTGAACAGATCGATATCCGAGTTAACATTGCGCAATATTTCAACAGTCGTGTGGTGTTGAAACAACAGATACATCTCAATGGCCACACGCCCGATGTTCTTGAAAACTTGAGACGATTGCATGTAGTCAGGATATGACCCAAACCCATCAAAACTTTTGGTTGCGAAGGGTTCGTGTTAGCATCGAATTTTACTTCTGGGCTAAATGGGGACAAGGAAAAGGAGACTTACATGTCGTGATCATCGAGTTGCAAGATGTGAGGAATCTGAGCAAACGCCTCTCTCAAGAATGGCTGGTCAAAGTGAGATGTGTAATAGTGGAAGTAGGCATGGGTGACGTCTTCTTCATGCCGCGCAGTCCATTGGACCGTCTTACGATTCTCCCTTCCTTGGATGGCGAGCCACTGCTTAAGCAGAGGCACTTCCTTCCAGAGTCGATCACCATATATTTGATCACCAAGTCCCAGCTGTACATGAAAACCGCCGCACTCAAGGTTCCTCTGCAGCACGTCCTTCCACATGAAGCCGACGCCACCGAGTTTGGCCCGGTCGCCTTGAGAAGTTGAAGAGGCAAAATCATTACCCGAGTGCGCCACGAAGCGCCAGCCAGTTTCACTGCGCCCTGCGACGACGAACTCGTAACGTGTACATCCCATATGGGACGTGACCGCATAAGTCCATTTCTCAGTCTGCTCGCCCATCTGCAAATCCAAGTCATACTTGTAAAAGCTCCAGCGTTGGTGGGTATGGATCACGTGTGGCATAAGCTGCCTCGGGTTCGGTGACAAGTCGACGCTGCGATGGATGTGTATCGTAGGCGGCTGAGGTGCGTCCGTCACAATCATTATGCTCCCCAACCACACACCCCTCTCCACGTCCATGTTGACGTAACGCAAGTAGGGGCCAA
Source organism: Pyricularia grisea (assembly GCF_004355905.1). NCBI lineage: Eukaryota > Fungi > Ascomycota > Sordariomycetes > Magnaporthales > Pyriculariaceae > Pyricularia > Pyricularia grisea. Next base: position 4,359,295 of record NW_022156717.1, read on the forward strand.
AGTAGACACCATTTGTTGGGGCCACCTTGAAGATCTCCACGCCGGAGCTGGGCGGAGGTCCAGTGAAACCAGCAGCACTGGGTGCGGCCGAGGCTGCCACGCTCATTATGCTCTCGGCATAGCCAGGAGTGTGTGGAGGATACAGGCCGGGCGATGCCATTCCTTGCTTACCTCCCAGGAAAGGGGAGCCAAGAGAGTTGCCATAAGTAGAGGCTGTCGGTGACAATGGGGCTACCTCGTGATTGATAGGATTTGGCCCCTTGGGGAACTCCCACTGCGTAGCCTGAGTCGCAAGATGGATGTAGTAGTATTGCCCAGAGTTCTGGTCGAGATGGGAGATCCATCCTTCTGGCAGCGGGGGAGGGGACGAAGGACCCTGCTGGGCATGTAAAACTGAGGGCGTGTGTGTGATGGTCGGTTGGCCATTCTGGGAGCTTCCTGGCCTGGGGTCATTGGCAAAGGCAGGATGACCCGGATGCTGTAAAGCCGGCGAGGCCAGGGGATTTGGAATCTGTTGCTGTTGCGGCTTCTTCTCCGGGCCTTGAGCGGCAGGAGTCTGGACTCCACCGGAAGAGCTGGACCCAGCAACTGAAGCTGCTGCACTGGCGGCCGCAGGACCTGCAGCGGCAGGCGCTTGCCCAGGCTGCGAGTTGGAACTGGATTGTTGCTGGACTGCAGGGCGCTGTTTCTCGTTTGGATACCCTGAACCACCTCCGCTGACGCTAGAGTATGCGGGGGGAGGGGTCGAGGCTTGCATACGCTGGAAGTCTTGCTCCAGAACGCTAACTTGCAAGCTTGGCTGCTGAGATTGGCCATTCTGTACCGTGGAAGACTGGGAGGGGCTTCCCACCGGGTTTGAGCCCTGGTAAACCGTTGGAGGCCCATGAGGCTGCTGGTCTGGAGTCTCTGTCGGCGTCCACGGCCGTTGCGCCGGGGGCTGTCCACCGTACTGGGCAAGTCGCTGCGAGGCCGCGGCGCTCTGCGCCTGCTGCGCTTGGAGAGCCGTGAGGGTTGCGGTTCCAGATATGCCCGAGGCAGCATAGCGAGCTTCTATGCCACCACCAGGGATCACACCCGGCTCGACTATCGGGGTTTCTGGAGGCGGAGGTGAGCCGCGACTGGCGCGGGTTGTCGATGTGGAAGCATTCGAGTTGAAACGGTTCACGCTGCTTTCCTGCGGCATCTTGAGCGTGCTTGTAGCCACAGTCGGTCGCTGAGCATTGCTTGCGGAGCTGCCTCCAGGCGGTGGGTAGTAGGGTTTGCTCTGGTAGCTGTTTGAGATCCTGGGCTGCGGCTCCTGTAGTTGTGGTTGTTGCTGCTTGGGCGGTTTGATAGGCTTCGCGAACAGATTATCCTTGTCTCCATCTGGGCTTGTTGGCGACAGTGCACTTGGGGCGGTGCCCCTCCTCTCAGCAAGCCCTGGTCTCTTTTCGCCGGTAGGGCTGAGGCTCAGACGCGGAGACGTATCATTGTAACTTCCTCCGGAGCTCGTAGAACTGCTGCTCTGTATCCTTCCAGCGGGCGAAGGCCTGTGAGAAACATTATCATCTGGGTAGGGCAGCCGGGATTGGATCGGCTTCGAAGGGCGCAGATCCTCGTCATCGGGGTATGGGAGGGGAGCTGCAGAGCTCGATGCGCCAGGAGGCAGCGGGAACGTTGGCTTGTGGGAGGGCGAAGCCGAGGAGGCCGGTTCGGGAGGTCGCGGGTACTTGAAACGGGCCTGATCAGAAGCGGCAGGACTCTTGTTGAAGATGCGAAGGGGCTCGACGGTTGGGCTGTCGCCACAGTCGTCGACCGGGCGACTCATGAAGAGCTCTTCATCCGAAAAGCCCCTGGATCTGTTTGGTTCCATGGCTGTGTGCGCACCCAGTCTGTCTCACTGCAGACGCAGGTACAAAGCAACGGGGTTTGATCCGAGTAAGGCGGGCGCTATAGGATGACGTGCCCGCAGTTAGATGCGAGTTTATTAATAGGCCCAGGCTAGACCGAGATGCGCGATGCGCAGGCAGTTTCGGGGGCCGTTTTCGAAGGCCAGCGGGGTTTCCTTTGCCTTGTATATGAGAGCTCTGGACTGCAGCTTGCTGTGGTGTGGGCGCTGGTGGTTGAAGGTTGGTTAAAAGCTGCCCCTCCTGCTGCGGGAAACTCTGCGCAGATGGACGAACCGGTTAAACAGAGCCAACCGCTTTGGTTTTGCTCTGGTTTTGTCTCGTTTGAAATTATTGATAAATTGCAGCCAAGCACACTTAGTTTGCTTACTTTTGTCCAAGTATCAACAAGTTGGCAAAACACAATCGCGCGCAACTCTCTCAGGCAGGGCGACCAAGCTAGACTACCGAGGAGGCAAGATCCCAGCGGGCGACAAATCAATCAATGTGACTTGTCCGCTGCAAGCTCCAGTATCCATCCGTCATTTTGGAGGGGCTTTCGGCCCAGCCCATCATCGACTCCCGCAAGGGAGGCCTGTCATGATGGGGGAGCATGTGTCCAATCAGAGTGCTTGACCAGACCACCTTTGAGCGTGGGCGCTTAAGTGAGATTGTGAGAGGGGGAAATGCGCACATGCATCCTCTCACCATGGTGAGAGCCTCGCATGGAAGCGCCCAGCCAAGCTTGCAATCAATGCCAGAACCAAAGGAAGCCTATCCAGAAGCGGGAAGCCCGGTGGCACATTGCGTGGCAAGTCGAATTGGGCACCTATCTACCTATCCACCTCAACCCACCGCACCTGAAATGGAGGAGGCTCGGTGTAAGGGAAGACTGCAGTGTTTCATCAGCGGCGAAAAAGAGAAAAACAAAAAGAAAGACAAACCACTTTGTCAAGTGGAGCAAGCATGGGGTAAGGGTAAGGCTGAGTGAGGGCAAACACTGAATAGTAAACAAGAGCTGTTTCCAGGCATGCACTATTACTTTGAGCGAGTGAACGTTTATCTGTGCAGTTTGGAAACCGATTTCTTTTTCTTTTTATCGTAAGCTTTGGTCAAAAGCAAACATGCTTCAGCAAGATCGACCGAGGCAGGCAAGGCAGGCAAGGCAGGCACACTTATGAATCTGATCCAGTACGTACGTCCGTCCGTTAATCGATAATTCATCGCATAAAATCGTGGGGTAGGTATCAATCAAAGGCAAGGATTGGATGCCCGTGACTCGCGAATTCTCATTTCTCGATTGAATAGTACATCCATCTGATGTTTGCTTTTCTGCCAGGTACAGAACAACCTGGACTTGCCCTTGCCCGTTGCGAGAGTACATACGTAACAAATTTCATGACAGGGTTAGGGTAACTGTTTCACCTCGCCTCGTGATGTGGAATTTTTTACTTCTACTCTGATCAAGAGCTGAAGAAGAATGAGATCACAGAAGCTCCACCACAGTGAGGAGCAAACTGTGAGGGGCAGTATCCCGGAGCATGCTTCCCGGCACCCTCTCGGAAAGGCAAAAAGCCCAATGCAACTTTATCAAGCGTTGGGAATCATGGCCATCTCGATGGCAAAGTGCAGAATTTTTAATGCAGATTGTCTGAACTTGTCGCCCGTGTCCCACCACATGCTTCTCACCAACATTACTTTCGTGCATGTTGTGTCATTTGATAATGTTAGGTAATTAGACCGACAAAGGTGAGTTTGCATAAGAAGCTCAGCCGCGTCGCCAAACTGCAGGCAGGAGCACAGCAGTCGGCGTGCCGTGCTTCCAAGGCCGCTCTCGGCGCGTGGGGGAAACAGCTCTCATGACCTTCTTCGGCAACCAAACCCTTGAACGGGAAAAAAGAGGGGACGTGCTAACTATGACGGCACTTAATTTTTTTTTTTGCTCTTTTTTTTCTCTCTGTTAGAAAAAAAAAGTCTTCACGGGACTCTTCCCTTGTTATAGATAGTATGGTTCCATCTTTTGTATGTCTTGCAAGTTGGTTTTAAACAGTTTCTTTCTTGCAACGCCTCTGCAAATCCATCTCATGTTTTGCTGTACTTTCTTTTTCTCTTTAAAAACAAGACCATAACCTTTGTCGTCGGAGTACAGGTTTACACAGGTGCCTGTCCAACACAGCCAGATCTTGTATCTTACTGGTGTCGTGGTATTTACGAAAAGCTTCCCTGTCATTCTTACCAATTTTTCTTGTCTTTCTCATGATTCCCAAGACTCCGTTTTCCTAAATCCGGATCTTCCGCCATTCCCCCAAGTCTTTTGATACAGAAACAAAAGTCGTGCTACCATAAGTTCAGCCTTACTGCTGGATTACCACCGAGTGACAGGTTGATCCCTAAAAGCACCTTTATTACCCTGTTGTATCACACCCTACCTATCAGGTATCCACCCCGACATGTCCCTTCACAGGGTTGGCTCGATTGAGTCTTTGTCGTTCGCGCCTACTGGTGAGATAAGATCGCGGCGCGGATCCGACGCCTCGGTCATATCTGTGCGTCCAACCAAGCTCACCTTCAATCCCATACCGGAGCAGTGGGATCCTCCATCGGAGCGCCATGGCAATGTTCAAGCTGTCGGAGCGTTCGAGGTCCCGGAATGGAAGAGGATTTGTATGCCCTCCTTTACGCCACAATATTATCCCAGAATCAAGAGAGCGGTTTTACTGATTCTGTCTTCTACGTATAGCACAAGTTGTTGCCGCTGTTTTTTATTGTTTCCTAGCGGCGGGTGTCTGTTTCGGCTATGCAGCAATCAAGCCAGTACTGAAACAAGAGGGTGCATACCACGATGTCTGTATCGTTGACGGCGCCGTTGATGACACCTGTGTCGAAATCCATCTAAACCTCATGTTCACAGTTGCTGCAGTTGGTACGAACGTGGCAGCTTTGCCGATAGGGATCGTACTTGACAAGACCGGTCCCAGATTCTGTGGTCTACTTGGGAGTGCCTTTCTTGCTGCTGGTTCTCTTATGTTGGCGTACTCCAAAGCCTTGCCATTTGATGGGTTACTCTGGGGTTACCTCCTCACTGCTCTCGGTGGCCCCTTCATATACATTTCTTCTTTCCAACTCAGCAATGCATTCCCGAAGCACTCGGGCCTGATTCTTGCCTTGTTGACGGGAGCCTTTGACGCATCGAGTGCTCTCTACCTTGTTTATAGACTCATCTACCAGGCTACAAATGGCGGATTTGGCTTGAGGAGCTTCTTCCTAGTGTATCTGACGGGACCGGCTCTCATTGCCGTTCTCCAGCTGACGTTGCTTCCCAAGCAGTCTTACAAGACAGTCGGCGAGATGATCGAGGATATCGAGGAGCCCGGCCGACATCATGAGGCCGATGATCAAATCGACGAGGAGACCGCCCTGCTCCGGGAAGAGGAGAGACACCAGATTGAAGACCAGGTTGAGGAGCTCTTGGGCACACGCAAGGTCGACAAACAAGTTCAAAGAGAAATCAAGAAGAACGAGAGGTCGGGTGTTTGGGGTGTGATGCATATGGCTACCATCAAGGAGCAGCTCATGTCACCCTGGTTCACTCTGATCATGATGTTTACAGGTTGGTGAAACCCTAGTTTTTATGTATCCCATAGGTTGACCTGAGTTTGCTGACTAAATCTATCGTTGGGTGAGTTCCATAGTGGTTCAAATGACGAGGATAAACTTCTTTGTCGCTACAATCTATCAGCAGTACAGCTATCTGTTCCACAGCCACCAACAGGCCCGCGAGATCAATAACTTTTTCGACCTGGCACTACCCATCGGCGGCATTCTGTCTATCCCATTCATCGGCACCATCCTCGACCGCACCACGACCGTCACCGTACTCATATGTCTGGTGTCTGTGGCTACCACTATAGGCATCTTGGGCATCATCCCACAAGCCTGGGCCGCCTACTCAAACGTGTGCCTCTTCGTCCTGTACAGGCCGTTCTACTACACGGCCGTTTCCGACTACAGCGCCAAGGTCTTTGGGTTCCGGACGTTCGGTACTGTCTATGGTGCCGTGATCTGCCTGTCTGGCCTGTTTAATTTATCACAGCCTGCACTCGACTACATGTTCCACATGACCTTTGCGGGCAACCCGATCCCGGTCAATGTGATACTGATGTCCGCAGGTCTGCTGGTGGGTTTGGCGCTGATTATTTTCGTCAGCGTAAAGGCTGGTCGCTTTGGTCAGACTCAACAGCGAGACTCGTCACCATGCGTTGAACGACGAGCATGAGCGGTAGCTTTCGTACGCCATTTTTTTGGAAAATAAAAAGGGGAGAGGAGGAAGGATCGCAACTGCAAGGTTGTTAAAAGTCTGTTTGAGGACATACAAGTGTCTGAGCGCAATGATGTGAACATGGAAGCAAGGATTGATCTTCGGTACATATCTGTAGGTTCTACTTCGGGAGTTCTGCAGGGTTCACGCCCACACTACGCAACACTTGTACCAAGTAAATAAAATAGGTTTGAATACAACAACTAACAAAAAGAAAGAATTGTTGGGTCCCACTACTTCTGCCAACTCCAGAAATCGTTGTTACAAGGTGCCATGTTAGTATAGACAGACAGACGATGTACGTGACCTCCCACAATAACCATGTATATGCGAATACAGTTCCATTATCTAATACTTTAACATGTCAGTACTGCTAACCTGGTATTCAGAAAGAGATCATTCTCTGGTCGGTGAAAACTGGGGTGCAAGAGAAAGGCTCTCTTGTCAGTCTCGTTAAAACTCCATTGCTTGAGCGACACCCTCCTCAGCCGTCTTTCTGGACCTTTCATCCTTCTCCTCCATCTCCTCCTTTATTCGTGCCTCGACCTCCTCCCGAAGCCCCTGGAGATCCGGCGGTATGACCGAATACTGTACACTGGGGGCGTTGTTGACGAATCGCAGTTGCTCCGTGACATGCTGAACGATCTCTTGAAGTCGTTTCTGCGTGTTCCGATTCTGGCGAGGCTCACCAACGACTTGCTGTAGGGTAGGCAGCAGTGTGTCCTGGCGGAATTTGTCGCGCCAGGGCGTGTGAAGGGGTATGACGGGGTCGATCTTGTCGTGACAATCAATGGCAATACTCGTCTCGTATGCCCAGGCACGGGCAACGTTACGGGGAGTATAGCCTCCCCCGCCAAAGAGGATCATGGGGATCCCAAGCTTCTTGCAGAACTCGACGCAAGAGCCATGGCCTTGCACCTGCAGGTTGAAACGACCCAGACGATCTCCGGCAAGGGAGTCGGCGCCGCACTGGAGAGCAATCGCGGTTGGACGGAACTTGGCGACACATTGCCCAATGACGTTTTCGAACAGTGCCGAGTACTGGTCGTCGGTGATGCCGTCGTTGAGCGGAACGTTGATGGCATGATGCGCGCCAGGGTTGAGCTCGTTCTTGGGTCCATTTTCATCCAGTGGACCTGTCCCGGGAAAGAAGTTGACAGGGTCGTACTTGTGGAAAGAGACAGTCATAACGCGGTCGGTAGAATAAAAGGCTTCCTCGACGCCATCGCCGTGGTGGACATCGATATCGATGTACAGAACTCGAGAATGACATCGAAGAAGCTGCAAGATTGCAATGACAATATCATTGATGTAGCAGAACCCCGAAGCCTCGGATCGTTTGGCGTGATGTAGTCCACCGCCCCAGGCGATGGCGATATCCGACTGATTATTGCAGATCTTCCGGGCGGCGTCCAATGATCCGCCGGCAGACATGGAGCAATAGTCATAAAGACCCTCGAATAAGGGGCAGTCGGATCCTCCAAGGTTAAACTTGAGGTCCGGATATGGATTATCGACATCCCTAGGTATCGGCTCTGGTAACACCGTTCCCAGGAATTGAATGTAGTCGCTGGCATGGAACATTGTGAGCTCATCGTATGTTGCCGCTCGGGAAACGTAGTTATCCATGGCAAAATTCATGCCATACGACGAGATGAGAGCTTTTGATAGGGTAAGACGCCAGGGCTTCATCGGATGCGTCTGGCCGAAATGGTGCTTCTCCATTTCGGGGTTCACGTGGAAGGAGACATTATGCCCCTTGGGCCTGGTTATGTTGTAGGCCTCTGCCACCCTCTTGATTTTGTTATAGAAGGCAGCATTGTCGGCGTCGCTGACGACATCTAAAGGGTCCACGTAGTCCTCAACAATTGGTTTGTCGACCTCGACGTCGCGAGGCAGATAGTTTGGCCGCGGTGGTCGATATCTGTATGAGTCTGCATCCATGCTGGCTCGCACGGGGTTGGTAATTCAGGCTAAAGGTGAAAGATAAAATCCCAAAAGCCGCGTTGCTGCGTTGCCTCTCATGCAGCAAAGAGAATTTAAGGTTGAAGATAGCGCGTCGATTGTTGGCTGGTACTTTGGATACGTAAGAACGAGACTGGCAAGCCTACTTTGGCTCACGCAACAAGACCAAGTCGAACCAGAATAAAATCCTCTCTCGGGCTGTCGTGGGTGACGGGTACCAATACAGCAGTCCTGATTCTTCCAACCTTTCAAATGGCGCTGTAGATCAGATGGTTGAAATATGAAAATGATAAAAAAAAAAAAAAAATCCCGGAATATGTTTGAAATTATTTATCTTCAGTCAAGTTGTTCGAAATAACTTCCTCAGAGCTGTTTTTTTGCTGTCGTTGTTGCTCAAATGCAAGTTTCCCAGACGCGCGCGCCGTCTCATCCAATTGGATACTTTGCGAAGCAACAGCCAGCCTTTCACCTACCCACCTCAGACCGTACCCCAGCAAACCCAAGCAAATTCCTAAAGCTTCCACCTCAAAGTGGCCATGTGGGACTCGCGACAATTTGTCATGCATCCGCTCAAGGTCAAGACCCCAAAAAAAAAACTAGACCCTTGCTAGCGGCGGTAGCCTCTGATGGAGTTTACCCCCCACCATCTCTTGGCAGGCAGCAAATTGAATCGAGTCGCGAAATTCTCTACCTACCTAATCAATTTAATTCTGCGTGTCGGTTGGCACTTCGTCATTCACCATCCTGACCCGACGTACCATACCCTACCCTGCCTCATCTGGAGGAGATCCATCTTATCTACGCGATAACTTCTTCATCACTAGCATCCTCCCTCGCAGTTATACCCTTGCGCCTTCGGGGTTTGTATCTTTTTATTGCTACTGCACAAGCACGATACCATTTCGCGCCGACACCAACGAGGCGGAAGCTCCTGTGGTCGTCGAGGTGAGCCGCTCAATTTGTCAAAACGCGTCACGCCCATCAATGTGATAAGAGAAGGGACAAATATTTGGTCAAGAGCCCAGTCACCTTGTCGCGCCTCCCTGTTCACCTCCCAGCCTCCTTCAGCAAGCAAACCCAGCAACGTCCAGTTGACAAATCTTAAGGTACCTACCTACCTTACCTTGATTTGTTTGGTACCTTATTTTTGTTGATTGGTTCGTTCTGGCTACCACATATTGATCGGAAGTCGCCGGTACATTTTTGTCTTTCTTTCTTTCTTTCTTTGTTTTTTCTTTCTTTTTTTTGATATCCCTCTCTGGCTTTCCCGCGCCTCGTCTTGTCCCGTTTGGTTGCCGCTCCCTCTTGCCTCTGACAAGCGCCTGTCGATTCACTTCTTGTCGTCGCGTCTCGTTTCGTTCACACTTCAGATTGTCCCTGCCACGTCGCGCCTGTGAGCCGACGGGAGGTAGTCTGCGCTCCAAAAGCCATCGCTTCAAGGCGTTCTGCCATCTCTCAAACAGACCGAGGCGCGACCTCATGCTATTTGCCCGCTTTGCTACACCGAGTATCGTTGCGTCATATCGCAGGCTATATTATAATACCTTACTCAGCAGGTTCAACGGCTATTAACTACCATGCCTAGAGACGACCTGTCAATCGACTTTGTCAAGAGGATGCCCCAAGGCGAAAGCCTCGACCCCTCCCTGATCTTGGATGACTGGATCAACCGTGTGCAGAACTTGCCCGAGGAAATCCGGTTCATTCAAGATGAAATCTTGGACAAGGACAGGCAGTATAATGACTGCATAAAGATCATTGAGGATCGTGACAGCCGTATCCAGAAATACATCAAGGCTCACGGAAGCCATGCAGAAAACCCTAAGGAGGCTAGCCTTCGTGCCACAATCCGGGAAAACTATGCTATAGCTGATCGAATTGCCGGCGAGAAGGTGGCCCTTTCCGAGAGGATGAAGTTGATCATGGACAAACATGTTCGCGAGCTGGACAAGCAGCTCAAGATTCTCACTGATAGAAACGAACCCGGCTTTACCGACCCTGACGAACTCCCATCCCTCCTTCGCCCGAACGCAAACCCACCACCGTCAACCTCTCGAGTGTCCCTTACCGTCAATACCAACATTCCCCACAGCCAAAGTCAGAACTCGGCTACCACAACGGCCACAGCTCGCGCGGGGAACTCATCTATTCGTACCGCACAAACGCTACACAACTCTGCATCGGCGCCTGCAACGCCAGCAGCTGGCATAATTCTGGGCCGACAAGCACGTGAGGTTTCGGCCGGACCTAGTGGCGGAGTTCCTAAGAGGGGCCCACGCATCAACGGCGGAGCTGGCAGCGCCGCGACACCCACCAGCAATCTGGCTAGACACTCGTCACTGGGACCTGGCACGCCCAAGGGACACACGGCTACTGGCTTGCAGAGAGCAGGTAGCGCCGGACCCAGAGCATCCAGCAAGGGCGCGGCAGCGGCATCGTCTGGACGGAAAGGAACACCGTCTTCTACGGGTGGGCGAAAGAAGACACCGGGGGCCTCTGGCGGCACTACGAAGTCGGGTCTGTCACGGGTGAAGCGCGTAGCAAAGAACTCGCCATCTTCCAACGCCGACTCGGAGCTTTCCGACGACATGTCGGCCAGTGGCGACGAAGTTAGGTCCCGCACTGGTACGCCCAGTGCCCCAACTTCGGTACCTTCCCGAAAGGATGGAGGAGGTCATGGTGAGGGACCAGCATCGGGAGCCACGCTTCTTAAGAAGGAGCGGCACGGTTCGGACGATGATGAGGAGATGGTCGACCTTGAGGACGAGGAAGCTGGCGACGACCGGAAGTACTGCCTGTGCCAAAACGTCAGTTTTGGCAATATGGTGGCCTGTAAGCGAGCTTCTTTCCAAGGTCTTCCCACTAACTTACTTTCAATCATGTTTGCTAATCTGTCTGTCTGGTGCTTGGCACAGGTGATAATCCGGATTGCCCACTTGAGTGGTTTCATTGGTCCTGTGTCGACCTTAAGTCGGAGCCAGCCGGCGCATGGTTTTGCCCCCGTTGCAGGGAGGACCCCAAGGTTCTCGCCAAGGCTGGGAACAAGAAGAGATAGCGTCTCTCTGGCCCGCTTGTTGCAGATCCAAATGCTGCCGGTGGCCATGATAGCTGCTTGGCCACCAACCTGAATAAAAACAAGTTCCCAGTTGAGGGCGCGTCGGCAGAGCCACATTCTATGCCTATAGACGGACATGCCAACTCACAGCGAACGGGCGGCCCTGATGTCGTTAAGGCGCTTCGCCATGGTGCCCCGCCTCCCCCGCGCTCCCACTCCCGTAAGCGCAACGCTGGACTCCCCAAACGGTATCGAGATTGATTGTCTAAAATTATTTGTTCATGTCTTAGGGTTTCTGGAGACTGTAACTATAGAGCTCAGTAACGAGGCTCACAGCGCAACCTAGGAAGGCCACGGTCTGTTGCCAAATCCGGGCAACTTGTTTTCAAAGCTGACATGGGACAGCAACTATTCTCACGTATTGTTTGGTGTCGCTTCGTCTTCGGTCTTGTAAGTTTTGGTTCTTATATTTCGTTGGTCAAAACGTAATCACTTCAAGGATTAGTTATGAGATTGAAAGACATAAGCGCGCAGAAACAAGATCGTACTTTCTCGGCACTCCCTGACCTTGAGCGCGCCGAAACTCTGGATGGGGGGTGAAAACATGCAGGGAGTAGAATACGAGCCGTGATAATTAATTCGCTTTTTTCTACTTTTTTTCCACTATTACGCCTTGTCTCTGGACGAAATGCCCGGGTACATAAAAACATGCTATTATATTGCCCTTGCTTGCATGGTGGCCTCTTTCAGCCCAAGGGGGTAGTCGATCATCAAAAACAGAATTCATTAAGTTACTAGCTGAGAGATGGCATGCACCATTGTCCGCCACGCAATAATGGCTCAGTGCTCCAAGAGCCTCAAGCTACCCTGCACGACCACGTTTTCCAAGATGGATCCCGGCGGGATGTCGATGGTCTGGCCCTCGGTAGCGACGATGATGACTGTACCTTTGAAGGTGACACCACGGCCCAGGTTGACAGCGCCGGTGATGGTCAAGTGGTCCAGCTCGATCATCTTGGGGATAGAGGAGATGCGTTTCTGGAAGTCCGAGACCTTCTTGAAGTCGGTTCCTAGCTTGATGAGCGGGGCATCGCCGAAGCGAGCGGCGCTCATTTGCAGCTGGCCGTGCTTGACCGTGTAGAGATCAGACTTGACAAGCATCAGGTCAGAGCAAGTCTTGACGGGCAAGAAGCGGCGACGGGGCACGTTGACACCGTGAGCGTTGTTGAAGTGACGGATGGCGGCACCGACAGCGGTCTCGAGCTGGATAATGGAAATGTCCGACTCGCCCTTCTTGTCACCAGGAATGGTCTTGCCGTTGGGAATGATCTCCATCTCCAGCTCGTGGTTCTCGACGACGCGCTTGATAGCCTGCACGTTCATCCAGATGTTGTTGGTGTTGAAGTACCTAAACTTCTTGATAGACTTGAACTCGTTGACGTGCTCCTTGGGGACCTGGGCGATTTCGAGAAGGCGGACCTTGCCCTCGTAGTCGATGATTGTACCACCCTTGACATCGGCCTTGGTCTTGTTGGTAAGCTCCATGATGTACTCGGCACCAGTCTCAACCATGTGCTGAAGGATGCGGAGGTCGACAACGGCACCCAAGTTGTCAACGTTAGACAAGAAGATGTACTCGATACCGCGCTCAATGAGCTTGTCGAGAACTCCGGAGTTGTAGAGCGACTCAAAAACGTCACCGTGGCCGGGAGGGTACCAGGCGTCGATGTTGGAATCGTAGCTCTTGGGGACGGGTAGGAGAGAATCCTTGAGGATACGAGGATATCTTGACTGGTTAAACGTCATGATATCAACGTTGTGTCCCTCGTACTTCTTGATGATGGAGGCGGTGTCCTCGTCAGTGTTGAACGAGTTCATCAGGATGAACGGAACGTTGGTGCCGTAGGTGCGGTTCAGGTGCTCGACCTGGCGGACTGAGAGGTCGAGGAAGGACATGCCATCTCGGACCTCAATGACCGACTTGGGTCCGACACAACCCATCGAGGTACCAAGACCACCGTTCAGCTTCAGGACTGCGAGCTTGCTCAGGAACTCGACAGACTCCGAGTTTGCCAGGTCATCGTAGTCAACAACCTGACCTTGTGCAGGTGGTGCGATACGGTCCCAGTCGCTATTTCGGAGGAAGAAGAAGACACAAGTTAGTTATAAATACGAAGAGAAGGTGGAGGTTTCGGTGGGTGATGGAAACCTGGTACTTACACTGTGGAGCCCTTGGCTTTGTCGTTAACAAAGCGGCGGAAGAGCGCGAAGAAGTTGTCCATCTCGGTCTCAAACAGCTGTGGTGTGACAATCTTGATTAGCACATACATCTTGGCGCAGACAGCATTTGGTATAAAATACCTTCTTTTGCTTTTCGTCAGTGACTGTCTCCGCGAGCGCAGTCAGCGCGTTGCGCATTTGGGCAGCAGCGATGTTTGTGGAGGCATTCTCGAAAGCCTGCATGTAATAAGATTTGGGTTAGCACTACCAAGTTCAAAAAATGACTATGAAGTGATAGAATATGCGTTATCGACTCTTCCCCACGATACCAAGCCTAGCTCAGTAGAACACACCGACCCTTCTGTGCGGTCATTATGGTTTGTGTATCCTGGTCGGTCTTTATTCGACCACATGTGTATATGACTGCCTAATGGGGATTTGAGGCAGAAGAATGGCATTGTGGAAGATACACAGTAGAATCCCAAGCTTTCATCCAGAAGCAACCGAATAATTTGGGTCACTCGACATGGAGAAACTTGGGATCATCTTGCAGAGGTGTCATAGTATACAGATAGCTAATACAAGCTGCTTGTACATACCATGTGAGACTGAGTCTTGCCATGGTGGCGGGGAGCAAACTCGGAATCGCCCTTTGTCTCAGCAGACTCGGGCTTGAGGTGGGAGGGCAGGGCGCTCTTGACCGCCTTCGCGACGTTGGACGCCATCTTGTGTATGTTTTCGTAGAGGATTTAAGAAACGGGTTTAAGATGAATACTGCGAAGGTGTTGTCTATGATACGGCGATTGGAAATCTAATGATCTTATTCAGAGCAGTTCGGTGGTTTCTTAGCTGCTCGTCGTCGGTTTATGATCGAGGCTAAACCTGGGAACAACAAACATCAATCAATTAGCTTTGTCAGACCTTTGTAGGAGGAATTGTTGACGTAATGTAGCAGCAAACGATAGAGCTCCAAGAGGTCGAGGCGGGGCTTTTTTTTTTTTTTTTTATGGCCTTACAGCGGCACGTCAAAGGCTGGGCAACCTCGATCATCAGACGTCAAGCTTACCTTTATCTCGAAACCTGATGCAGGAGTGACTGATGCGACCACAGGATGAGAAACTTGATCTGGCTAAGAGACAAGTCGAGACTCTTTAAAAGTGCGTACTGTTGCAAGCTGGCAGGTTGCACCTACCAAGTAACCTACCCTAATAGATTGCTTTCATCCAGCACCGCTGGTGCTCCTCTCGTCTCCTGGCGAGAGCCCCGCCATTGCCAGGATTATGGACAAAGGTGGAGTAGAAATAGCCAGGGTCGGGCCTGTTCTCGTTTATTCGTAGTGGTCTCCCGACTGTTGAGATGCAACATGAGGAATCTTATGCGCATTGCGGGTTTTTCTCGTGACGGGGATTTTTTCAAAAAATCATCCCATCTTGTACCAAGCTTGAATTACAAGAGAGGGATACAAACAAAAATGCAGAATGACAAAGAAAAACAATGATGATACCCATAAATCTTTAGCAGCTTCTTCCAGACTAAAGATCTCTTTTTAAGCTAAAACATATTCCGTCTGCAAACTAATTAAATCTTTTGATTGCTCTGGATTGTTCTAGTCAACCCCTACTGTTCTTCCATTTATCTACGACACAACAAAAAAACACAACTCACTAACTTAATGCATCTCGATTCAATTGCATATCACCATACAAAAGGAGGCGGAGTGGATCGAGTTACTAGTTCAACCCCTGCCAGCGAGCGGGTGCTCCAGACTAAGTAAATAGGGGACCATTTGATTTGCTGGATCCCAGGTCCAACCGCCCAACGCAATTCAACAGCAAGCGCCGCCATTCGGGCCACTTTGGTGCGCCCACCCTGAGGATCACGACGTTGGCCGGCAACCAGGGATTTTCTCTTTTTTTTTTTTTTTTTTTTTTTTTTTACTTTTTCCTGCTCACACACAGACTCCTTGACACACACTCTCTCTTTTTCTCTATCTACGGATAAGCCCCTTTTTTGCTTTTTACCATTGGTCACCCCCTTTTAGCCTCGTCGGTGTTGCGGCCACCATCCCGCCCGTTCAACGTCGTGCAGTACCTTGACGGTCAACCAGTCCCACCAAATCAGATTTCGGTACCCTGCACACGTGTCTTGCGGTTGCGGTCCGGCAGTCCAACTTGCCTCGCCTGTGGTTGCTGAGGTGCTACGAAAAGCTTCCAGACTCGGTCAGACTTGTTCGGACCATGGTTGGATCCAGCCCGTGTACACAATAGCAACATAGTACAGCAGAGCAAAACATCACGGGCACATTTTCTGTCTCCAACTCTAGTGGATAGAGACATAATCTGCACAAGTTAGTGGTGTTTCCTTCGCTTCGTGGCAGACCCCTTTTCATCCTTCCTGCCCTGTGCAGAGCCCCCAGAGGACTAGAAAAAATGAGTAGTGGCGGGATGCCATATTGGAACGTCAATGTTCCAGAGGACCAAAGGTCTGTGGAATGTCCCGAATTTCTCATTTCCTTATCGGACAAAGACCGCACCATCATAAACACCCCAGACGCCGATTACCGAGCAGATTCTTGGGAGCAGGTCAAGAAGAAAGTTTCCACCAATAGGCTTGACCTCTTTCGCCGAAAGCCATCTGATCTGCGCCGGTATCTTGAGTACACATGGAGGTTGAGGCGGGATCATGGGAGCGTTATGCACTTCATATTGACACAGAGGCTCCATTGGGAAATTCCCATCAAACCCACGAGTGTGATCCCTTTCGAAAACCCTACCGACTACAAAATACTCCGCAATGACTGGCCTTATGGTATCGACGAAAGGATTGTACACCTCGTAGTGTGGACTCGCTTCGAACTCACAGAAGATCCTGCAACTGGAGATTTGACGGACGAATCCAGGAAGGAGATTGATCAGTTTGTGAACAACACCTTCTCCCAACATGTGCCTCCGGACCAGGTAAGATGAAAACAAAAATTACCTCCATGATGCACAATGTCCATCTGGATACCCCTGACCATGCTCTGTATTGATCTGGATATTGATCATCTTGTGATTTTCTTTGACGCGGCAGTATATCTGGTTCAAGAATTGGAGGTCTCTCAAATCAGTTCAAGCTGTTGAACACTTTCATGTGATGCTCTTTGAACCCGACCCTAGCTTCATAAGCCACATTACCAACGGAGATATTCCTCTTTGTGAGAAAGTCCAATCGCAATCTTGCAGGATATTCGGCCAAGATAGCAGTTAGCGATAGACATCCATAGCTTTCCCCATGGCCCTCATTAAATTTGTAGTTATTTGCTTCCGCCTCTAATCTCAACGCAGGGAGCTTCTGCGAACGGAACGGCCGTGGGCTTCTCCATGCGTATCTTGATTTGCCAACCAGAGGGGCCAGAGTATGTTTGCTCGGGCTGAGGTCTGAAAGCAGTCGTGATCCTGTCTACCAAATGGGCACCCAACGCCTCCAGTGTCTCGAATGAGGTGCCTTCTACTGTCTGTGAAGATAAGTCAGCATGGGGACGTAAAATAAATAAATAAAAAAAACCTGCTGAGCATCAGACTTTACCTTGACCACGAGGGCTTCGAGAGCTACATAGGCGTCGGGCGCGTGATCGAACTTGTCAATCTCAACATCGAAAGCCACAATCTGTTTCGCAAGCCTCTCGTTGGAGTTGACACCAATCAGAGTGGGTATCCGGAGGTCATGTAGGCGTAGGGAGACGCCAAACATGGTTGATTTAATTGGGCCGGCCTCACTGCTGTCGGCATCGTCATCAAAGAAAGAAAGGGCAGTAAGGCTCACGCCGCTGCCTAGGAGCGATGCTTTGGGCAGAGTAACCGTAACGGCCATGGTTCGTATTTTTGAAATATCCAAGACCACCTTGTCGTGCCGGGCAGAAGAATCTGGCCGGGTTCCATTGACAGCCACACCCGCCAGGCTCGACCAGATCGTCTCCAGCACACCTCTCAGAGTGTTCCCGCCCTCGCTCTGACCCGCCGGCTTCTGGTACCTATCCAGGCTGGCGAGAACGGCCTTGCTCAGGATGCCATAGTGCACCGTGTCGCCGGCGACCTTGTCCGAGGCCGAGGAGTCGCCGAACGAGTCCCTCAGCGATATCTCGGCAGAGACGAGGAGCGGCTGCGGCTTGCCGTCACGACCCCACGCGTCCTGGGCGGCGTGCACCGTCGACTGGAGGTTGCGCACCCGCACCACGGCAAAAGGCTCGCCCGCGGCCGTGCGGACCTGCCAGGTGCTGCGGATGCGCTGCTGGGCAGGGGATGGGGCGGCCATTTTCGTATCGATCGGATCGGTAATTATTCTTGGATACGAATAGGTATTTCAGAGGGAGGGATGATATGGGGGGGAGGGATGTGGGGTCTGGGTTTGAATCGAAGGTTTAATTTCGAGACCAGGGCAGGTGCTTGTTTGTTTGTGTGTTTGGTTTTGTTTGGGGCTGTCAAAACTTTGAACCGTTGTTACTTTGGAGGTGGTACAAGATTGTCATTGTCTTAAATTACGCATAGCTTCCGTCTAAATCAATCAACTACAATGTATGTGCTGTGTTTCCCCCCTTCAACTTTGTGGGTTATTGGATTTCCATCCGAGTTTAGGTAGCCTGAACCCAGTGTCAAGAGCAAGTAGTCTGTCTAGTCGGGTTTATAATCTTCAAAGGATATATCTCAAGGCAATTGAACCCAATCGTTTTTAAGATGAACTTATTATTCTGCTCGCCACCAGCAGCGTCTACCCAGGTAATTGCCTTACCGACCTTGTGTCGTGCAAATTGTGATAGACGATGTACCATATTGTCGATTGACGTTGGTACTTGCCCCACCACGCCCACGGAATTCGGGTTGACTTATCTCTCCGCATGTTGATTAGTCTAGAGTTAACCCTATACCAGCCAGCCCAGTAGTATGCTTGATACACCCGTTCCTTGTGTTACTCACTTAGGTACAGGATGAATGGTCCCTACGTAAAATGTTGGTATGTTGGTAAAAGATTGTTTATTTGTCATTATACTTTGCTTACCATGGTAGTATAGTGGGACGATTGTTGATGAACCAACGCCGAACGTATGATGGCGAGTCCACTCATGGCATACTCTCAATCAATTCCTGGCTGTTTCTTTTATATGGCATTGTTTCACCGATGCAAGAAATTATCGCAAATCTAAAGTCTCCGAGCTGATGTTTACTATCAAAACATCGTTCCTCTGATACAATAACTATTATGTTCATCTCTTACTTCAAATGCCATTTATCTTGACCTCTTCCTATAGGCATGCGAAATCTTCTGGCTTTCTAGTGTGTATAGACTAGTAGCGTTTTTGATAGAACAAGCTGTGGAGATAACATCCCGCTTTTTGACTGCTGATCCTGGGTTTTCTCTCTTCCGGCATCAAGCTTCACGTCGCAGTTGATATAGAGCAAGTTCCACTTCCTGCTCCATGAAAGAAGTCGGTGAGCATGAAAATCTGCAAGGTGACTGATTATCTTTAGCCAACAGCATTATCTCTTCCGGGAAAGGGTTTCGCTTAAACGAGACAAAATGGACTTTGTTGCTCGTAAAAAATAATAAAATAAAATAAAATACGCACGGCGGGTCGGGCGTAACGCCAGCTTCACCAGCAGCTGCTGGGTGGAGCAAAGGCCCATTCAGACAACGAAGCGGTATGCTTCAAATGCATTCCAACATGCACCAACGCAAGGCCACGAGGAACCCCCCAAAGAAACCCGTGCATACCACATGACCCTCGCAGCAGAGACACATGTTGATGATTCCAGTCTGAACTAAATCCCTAACATAACTGTATCGTGAGGCGAGAGGTTTCTTATTCCATTCCATGCTCGTATACTCTTATTCTGTTTTTTTTCTTCTTTAGATCGTTATTAAAGATAGGGTATAATCATCAAAAAAAAAAACGCAAAAAGTCTTCAGTTTTCATAAAAGAAATAAAACCGCACGCTTTCAAAGGGGAATCAAAAAGGACCCATCATCACACCTGTAACCTGCCATACCATAACGCGGAGTCAGGCAAGTCCATGTCCAGACCGCCGTGATGATTCGCTGATACTCTGTAATCAGTTTCTCCACGTCTTTCTGCGTGTTGGGGCCGTACTCTGTGGCCATGGTACGCATCCGACGCGACGATTCATCAAAGTTTTGTCCGCACTTGATGAGCTCCCCTGACAGAGAGTTGATGACCGATTCGAGGTTATTGCCAGTCTCTGCCATTGTGAGAACGACAAGATTCATGAGAGTGTCGTCCCTGATCTCCTTCTTCAGTGACAGAATATCATTGACACTTTGTATAAAGAACATTAGCTGTTGGGCCTGAAACGGTATGCAGACGAGTAACCCATTTCTTAAACCTACTATATGGTGTTTTTGTTGGCTTCAAGCCGCAAGATGGGTTCTTCAGCCCGAAGTATCTCGGGCGGAATGTGTCCACGTACAAACGCGCTGTATCAAACGCCGTACACGTTAGCTTTAGATATTGTTCCATGGTGTTGAGGCCCTGTATTCGCATCATGGTTATCATAACGAAGGCTTACCAGGCAAGATCACACATAGCGTCCACAGCAGTGGTACCTAGTCTCCATTCATAGAAGTCGGCGACCCTAGGCAGCTCGCCCGACAGACGATTTGCCTGCTCTGGGCCGGTCGCCTCAATGAAGTACTCCAGGGAGCCATAAAATGCCTTCCTCTGGGTTTTGTCGAGAAGCTTTCGAAAATGAAGAGCAACCTCGGCGAAGAGGGTAGACACAACGTGAGGGCACGCTGGTTCACTACCTCCGGTCACAGAGAGACCGAGGTGGAAGTGTATGAACTCGAGTGTTCGCCGACGGTATTTGCTGGCAAGCTCGTAGCTCGAAGCATAGCTGGTGACCCCTGGAATGATCTGGGCGTCTATGGTGTCGTCAAACAAAAACATCCACAGGCAGAAGACGGCGATGGTCTTTAGTACCTCCCAATCAGCCTCAGGGACCCAGCTTGATGCAAACAAAGCAAAGTCGGACCTGGCAAACAGTGTTTAGTAAAGCCCAACAGACCCCATACAATGATGTTGTGGTCACGTCTAGGGAGGTACATACTTCTTGAGCTTTGCTAGGCGAATTGGATCACTAACAACCCGCTCAAGCGTGCCCTCCACCACGGGTATTAGTTTTCGGTACATGGGGTTCACGGCATGGTTCCACTTCTCAAAGATGGGCCGCCAGTCGGGAACCCTCATGACTTGGCCCCTGAGTGATGAAGCCATGGTTGTTGCTGTCAAGGCTGAAAGAGAAATAAAAAAAAGAGAGAGAGAGAGAGAGTGGGGAGGAAGGATGAGATGGGGGGTTTTCGTCCGTAGTCTGAGCAATGGGCGATGCGAAGCTTAAAAGACAAAGAAAAAAAAAAGTACGGTGTAGGTATGGAGAATGCCTCCGTATCTTGCCAAGAGGGACGGAATGTGGATTTGTTATGCAGTTCGTCCGTTGGTCAGGAATGTCAGTACAGGGACGAGTTCTAAACACGCATTGTAAGTTAATATAGAAATAGATTGTCTAAGACGATTAGACAGTCAGTCAGTCGCCTTTGGGCATGGATCCTGTGGGCCATATCGTACCAGAATAAAAATTGGAAACATGCGGTTTGGAGGATTTGCATGGGGGTCTCTATCAGCGTGAACAAATGACAGTAAACTCCTGAAGGAAAGCTGAGTTTATGGATCCATAGGCCGGTAAGGAGAATGAGCGTCAATGCAACAAACAGCCATCAACTGGGGGGTCTGTGCTAATAAAGGCGGACGGACTATCTGAAGACATTAGTCGGTCGCTCGGGTCCCCCCGAAGCCCGGGGACCCTGCCCCAAAACTAGCCCATGTGGTGCCGGAAGATTTGGGCTGACCAAAGAAAAAGAAAGATAAATCCTTATTCTATGAGCATCACATAATGAGCTCTCGGCAACAGCAGCGAATGGTTATTCAAAGGGCTGAAAGTTACGCCACTGTAATCCATCCAAGTTGACTGCCGATGATCTCATGCCTGGGGGCTGAGGCATGATAGTGCCTGTCAGATGAATCATGGGCCATAATACTATGACAGCGGACACTAAAAAGAGAGACAAAATGACATATGAAGCAGGTAAAAACACCGCAGATACATCAAGAAGAAACCGCAACTTGATCCAATCGGTGTGTTGATAACAGATCGGGGGGGACAAAAAAACCAGAGAATTATGTGGTGGCGCGAGTGGACCTTTGCCCGCCGTAGCATATCATGGTAACTTCGGGTCTGCAGCGCGTGGAGAGCATTGACGCCAGGACCTGAGGTTAACGATTTGTCGGAACTTGCGGAGTTGGACGACCCTAGACAGGGAACACCTAGTAACGGCCGGCCTGGCGTCACCATCGAGAGCCAACAAAACGGCAGGTAGCTTGTCTCAACCATAAGATCGGGACTGACTAAAAGCACAAAAGCAAGAGCAGTATACGGCTGACATATTCTAGGTACGTATAGGATGCCCATCCGAGGTCATTTTTTTTTCTCGCCATGATCTGGACCGTTCGGCAGGCGGCCTCAAGAGCAGGATCGCTGGCTTTTCCGATCGCCCATGCCGACTTCTTGGTAACGCCCCTTACACTGCATTGCTATCTGCTGCTTGGTGGAGGAACGCAGTCACGCGGGGCTGCTTGCATCGCGAAATGGGTCAACAGTTACCGTAGGCGAACTAAGGCACTACGGGTAGATAGGAACCGGCATTTGAGCCACAAGGTATTCGTACAAAGTCGTCGTTGAAATCCGAATACGGCATATCCAAGACAGTGGAAGACGGGATTAGTTGCATTGTGGGGAATGGAACTTTGGTACCGGTAACGAATCAAAGCTTGCCCATGTTGATACACGTGACATGGTTCAATTGCCGCCGGCAAATACCTTGCCCCTAACCCAATTTTTGCTTATCTGTCTCATTGTGCCTACCGACCAAAACTGGTCTGAGGTACCTTGGCAAGTCTTGGTAAGCTTACCCTAGGTACCTAGGTACCTTGGATTGCTTAGGTAGGTAGGTACCTTAGGTTAAGACGAGCAAACGAGAACCCTAGCGACAAAGACCTCCAAGACTTGTCAAACATCAATCAAATATTCGTCTTTTCTACGGAAGCAGCATAGCATAGTTATTATATGACAACCTTGTCAGTACCTATCGGATGGAAAGCCAAATTTATATTCTTGGCCTTGGTAATCTGGGTAAGTATGTTGCCCACTCTCTCAAGAAACAGTCGTCAAGGACGCCTGTAACCCTTCTGATGCATAGGGAAAGCCTGTTGGAAGAATGGCAACGCTGTGGGCAAACTATCGAATGCGTCCGCAACGGAGCTAGCGATAAATTGTCCGGATATTCGACGGATATGCTTTCAGGGTCCTCTCCAATCAACAATCTTATCGTAACGACCAAGACATACAAGACAGTCCAAGCACTTGCACCTATCAGGCATAGGCTTGGCCCCAAATCCAACATACTATTTCTTCAGAATGGAATGGGTAAGTTCTCCCGATGCACCCTTTCCAGATTTTTGCCTTTCCTGACTTGAGCGAGTCGCAAGGAACTATCGAGGAGGTCTCCACAAGCCTATTTAAAGATGCCAAACTACGTCCGAGCTACTGGGCTGGTATTGCAAGCGTGGGAATATATAAGCACGGTCCATTCTCCATCGTGCACGCTGGCAAAGGCAGTCTAATTCTTGGAAAAGTAGAAGGCCGCATTGATGCCCCCTCAGCAGAAGATGTGGGCGGCGGGAACTTTATGGTGCAACGCCTCCTCGAAGCAGACGGACTTGCAGCCACTTTGGTGGAGCCCGAGTTGCTCAGGATTTCGCAACTCCGAAAGCTCGCGGCCAACGCGATAATCAACCCATTGACGGCCTTGTTTGGCTGCGTTAATGGTGGAGTTTTTGGCAGCCCATCCCGGCAAAATATCATTCAGCAACTTATATCAGAAACGGGAGAAGTAATACGTGCCCTTCTACCATCCTCTAGCGCTAGAGAAGAAATCGGAGAGCAGTTCTCCGACCAGGGCCTTTCCCAGTATATTCTGGAGGTGGCGACAAAAACAGCAAAGAACTCTTCATCGATGCTGCAAGACTTCCGGGAGGGCAGGGAGACCGAGATTGGGTACATCAACGGATACATTGTAGAACAGGCTAAGAGACTTGGGCTGCCGCACGCGCGCAATTCGGCCCTTGTAGATATGATCAAACAAGGGAAAGCCCTGTCCGAGGATGACGAGGTTATTCCCAAGCTTTCCGGACCGCCATAGCTGAGAGTCATAAAGCTAGCCGTTCAAACCGGTTGTGGGCAGCATACGGAGTACGCCCGCGTGTTTAAAGGACTAACTGCAAGAGCATGGGATGTCCATTTACAACACACCACCTGCCTACCTTGCAACATACAAGAGGATACTACGTAAAAATGAGCGTAACCAAAGGCAACGGTGGTGCGAGTGGATGCCCAAGATGGGGACCCTTGTGGCAATCGAGCAATTGGCAGCGAAACACGTGGTCGCGACCCTCGGCCACCGCTCACCCCAAGGGCAAAGCCAGACGGTGGTTGGCTGCGGGATCAGGCGTGCTGCCCAACATCGGGGCACCCTTCTTGGCTCAGTATTGGACCGAGACCGAGTTTGTTTGGGCGAGATCATAAATAATTACAGTACAACAGAATCAAGTCGTGCAGCCATAGAATGAAAGACATTGAATGAAACGGCTTGATTGGCCTGGCATTAAGGATTCAAATCATTTTGATTTGCAGATGCAAGACTGAAACCACAAGATGTCGATGGGTCGGCGTCTGCGAGAGGGCGGGTAGTAAACGGGATCCGCAAATCCCCAGCCACCTATATTTGGTATTGATACTGTACTGTACGGAGTAGTATTGTTCAGAGGTAAATTACACTTGTTATGAAGCTTGGCAGTACACACCAATTAAGCCAGCCCAATCCTTGTCCGGTCGCCCCAGCGCCGTTCCTCCCCGCTTGGCTAGGGAGCCCTGGTACCCGCCTAGCCAAAGTCATTCAGACCGCTATGCCATCCGATCAAGCTCGAGGCTGACAGCGGGAAAGCTGCCAATCCTTGTCGTAAACAAAAACATAGCATTCTTTTTCTGTAATGTTGAAGCTTCAGCTGCTTCACAGCACTTGCACCACAACACCACAACCGCAGTGAGCAAGCAATCATTTCGCTGCAAATGGTGCTAATAGAAAAGAGTACATAACTCATCGCCATTAATATTTCAGGGCGATGAGTGAATATTATCGGCGCGGGAGCCCCGAGAGCTCCCGGCGCAGGCGGCGGGAGAGACACGAACGCGACCATGAGCATGGACATGGTCCTGAACACTCCTACCAACATTCCCACGATGCAGCACCGCCTGCTACCGCCCCTCAGTATATTCCAACCGGTTCCAGGCCTCAGACGCATGAACGCGATAATGCCGACTCGAGCTCGACGCTATCCTCCTCCTCCACCTCCGAATCTCTCCTAAACATTTCAGCACCCAAATCGCGCGCCGCGGGCATCCTCTCCTTCTTTACCTCTCCCGACCCAGCTGCACGCCGCCGAAAGTATCGCAAAAAGAAGAAGCGATTGCTGGGCTTCGGCAACTCGAGTTCCTCGTCTCTCGAGGAAGCGCTCGCTTACGGTCGTGGTTATGTCGACAAAGAGCGACGTGAGGCCGCCCAGGCCGCCGCGGAAGGGCGACCACATGCATATCCCACCCAATATAGTCAAAACCAACAGCAATTTTCCCAGTCGCGGCAGCAGCAATATGGCTCGCCTCGAGACCACCAGAGGCCAACGGCGCCCCATCGCGATAAGACGGACGAGGAAATACAGGAAATCGGGCGTCAACTTGCAAAGATGGCCCGTGATGGGAACCGTGAAGATGTGGCCCGGAACAGCAGTCGCAGGGGCATATCAGGGTTGATGGCTGGAGCTGCCGCAGCCACTGCTGTTGCGGGTTACCGGCGGTCCAAATCCTCGGACAAACGTAGTCGCGGCATCGGCTCATCGAGGCCACAGCAGCATAGTGACTCTGGTGACGAGTCTGACTGGGAAACGTCATCGGAGGATGAATACTCCAGTGAGGATGTAGACCCGGGACTAGCTTACGGAGCTTCCACCGTGGATTTCCCCATGTCTAGACCGCCTCCTCCGGCTCAAAGGCCAGCAGAGAGCAGACCTATGCCTGCAGAGGCGCGCAAAAGTCATGTTGTGGATCCTCAAATGTTTGGTCCTATGAATTCACTGCGCGGACTTATCAATACCCCCTGCGGATTTGACGACCCAGTCCAGAAGCAAAACAGAGAATCCGAGCCAAGGCAGGATAGACCAGTACCATCGGTCGAGAGTGCCTCGTTTGAAGCTCGTCCCCTTCGTGAGGTATATCCTGTTCCGACGTCCGATCCCGACAGATTTGACATAACGAGAGCTCAGTCATCCAGCGGACCTCGCCCAGAACCTGTACCTATCCAAGCACCAAAACCAATAGTGCCGATTTCATCACGTGTTTATGATGCACAGGATTACGCGAGATCTGAAGCTCGATCAGAACCTCGATCAGAGCGCGAGCTTCGTAAACGCAATTCCGATTCATCGTTTGCCAATGTCGCCCTCGCCGGGCTGGCAGGTGTTGTCGGTGTTGGAGCGGCCGCGAAACTGGCTTCCGATTATAGGGAGAAGAAGCGCGACGACCGTCGTGAGCGTGATGAACCCAGAGAGAAAGATGTACGACCCAAAAGGACTCGCAGCGAGAAAACCACACGAGCGGACGAGGTCCCTGATCATAAAGACAAGCGAGACGACCGTCGTGTGCGTGGCGAATACAGAGACGTAGACGCAAGACCGAAAGAGACTCGCAGCGAGAAGATCACAAAAGCTGACGAAGAACCTCGTGCCCAGGAGGGTGCATATCACCGCGATGGTGGACATCGCTCTATGGATGAGCCTGCGGCGCCAACGGATGATAGCAGGCGCCGCCAAGCTGAGCTCGAGGAAAAAATTCGACGACTCGAGGCAAGTCTGCGTGAACAGTCAAACAGTCAGAATGCTCAGCCAGAGTCGCCGGTTCGTGACCGAGATCAAGATCGCGAGCGCAAACGTCGCGAGAAAAAACGTCGGTCTGTCGTTATAGAGCAAGGCGATGAAGCAAATGCATCGTCAAAGTCTCGTGACAAAGGCAGATACGACGGTGATGAGCCCAAGACTTCTAAGCGTAGTTCCAGGAGCTTTGGATCTGCAGTCGCATCCTCCTCGAAATCGCCCACGGAACCTCGAGATTCTCGGGCAGCGGATGATGATTTCCCTGTCCCAATGAGCCAAACTCCTAATCGCCCTCTTACTCCCATGATTACTACGGTTGAGCGGGAGCCAGACTTTTCTAGGTTTGATGCACGTGGTCATGATCAGCCCAGAGGACCTACTGCAGAACTTCCCAGAGATCGACTCAGTCGCTTGGATTCTTTCGAAAGAGAGGTCCAAGATGTGAATGAGTTTGACAGCAAAGATGCCCGTGAAGCCGCAGAACACTCAACAGATCCTCTTCCCGAGGCGGCAATTGCAGCAGCTGCCGCCGTACTTGCACGACATGGGCACAGAGGCAAAGGAATGCGAACATCAGAGCCGCAGCCGAAACGGTCGCGTTCGGAGGAGAGAGATGCTGTCCAAGAAGAAGCAGACCGACACTATCGTCAGAGTGTACTGGCGCGCAAGATAGCAGAGGATCAAATTCGCTCCCGGAGTGCGTCTCCTGATAACTCGCCGGTGGATGGACATCACGAAGACCCGGTGATCCGCATTGTCACGCCGCCGGAAATGCACCGTCATGAGAAGAACAAATTCGAGGCTCCGAACGCCGACGTCCGTATTGACAACATCATCGAACCCAAAGATCTGGAACAATACCGCCTGCCCCGTGGCGCGCATCTTGGAGATCCGTCGATATTCCCTGTTTTCAAGTCCAGAGATCCTTCTGCCGAGCGCGAGCGACCAATGCTCAACCTGGTTCGTCCAACTCCAGCCGTCTCACCGATCCCTTCTCCTTCGCCGGAAGAACAGCAGCCTAGAGCATCCCCGAAGGCACCTGAGAAAGTAGCGACCCAAGAGCCGAAATCTGCATCTGATGTGATTATGGGCCCCCGTGGTGAGACAATCGATGTCGAGCCGCGCGAGAAATCAGTCCTGCCCAAGGAGGAGAAATCCATCGACAAGATACCCGAGGTTTCCGAAGGCAAGAAAAAGAAGAAAAAGAAAGGCAGTGCCTGGGGAAGTGTTCTCGCCGGGATTGCAGGGGCAGGCGCAGCTACCGCTATAGCTGCAGCTGCGGATGATGCATCGAAGACAACTCATACGCCTGAAGAAGATGATAAGAAGGAACCTGCTATGCCTGGGGCTTTTGATAGTGGTGAAGTCCCGGCGGAACGTGATGAGACAACATCAAGAAAGTCACGGAAGGGCAAGGGAAAACAACAGGTCTGGGACGATGAACCGCCGTCTCCTGGACCGAAACCCGCCAGCCCCAGCACATCTCAAACCCAAGGTGCATTTGCGGATGACTTAGACTTCGCAGCCACCTTGGCAGCAGGCTTGCAAGATAGCGGCTTTGACCCAAATATCGTCATTGACGACCCTTTGTACAGGAGACGAGACTCGCCTCCGGGCAGCAGTGAACCTTTGGAAGATTCGTACCGTACCTCATTCTCTGAGGTGGTTCCGGATCTCGACGCGAACTTTACCAACCCAGTTGTACCTAGGTCATCATCCGGCCCGAGCACCGTCATTGAGATTCCACGCTCCGATCCTATCCCTGATGCTACTGAAACCTTCAAGGATGCGCACGAGGAGGCGATCCCACGCAAACTCAGCAAGAAGGAGCGACGAAAGTTGAAGGAAGCCCAGAACAAGAATCCTGACGAGAATCTTGTTCTCGATAGAGAGGCCACTTTGGTCGACTCAGAAGAGAAGCCACTGCCCCCTACCTTGGCAGAGGGTGAATCAACTTTGGTTGAAAACACAGATACGCCTGCACAAGCCGATTTCAACGCCACAGAAGAGCCACAAGCACCTTCAGGAAAGAAGAAAAAGAAGACCAAAAAGGCGGCGCAAGCTGTTTCTCCATGGGACATCGTTGAAGAGCCTTCCAGGGATCCAGTCGAGGTTTCGCCAACAGTCGTCGCTGATATCCCGAAGGACACTGTCGACGAAGTACGGTTCGGCTGGCGTGATCAAACTGACTACAAAGCCGATGCAACGACACCAAGCTATGGTAGCGAGATACCAACCATCATTGCACAGGAACCTTTGCCACTCCAGGAATCGGTGCCGCGTAATTTCTTTGAAGATAGCGTCCCTACATCCAACTACGCCACGCCTGCCCAGGAGGCCGAACTTCCCATCTCATCTTATGCTAGCACTCCAGCAGTCGAGGATACATGGGATGCGCTCCCCTCCAAAACGAAGAAAAAGAAGGGCAAAAAGGGGACAGACATTGAAGCTGTCGCTGACCCCATTTTCGAACCCACTCAAGACGCAAGCAATGAGTTATCGCGTGACATTGACCAAGCCGCCAATATCACCATGGAGGAGACTCCTGCTCCACAGGATCAGACCGTGGAACCACCTCTGGAAGACCCGCTGCCCGTTGTTGAAGATGAGACGGCGGTATCTACGGGTAAGAAGAAGAAGAAGAAGTCCAAAAAGGCGGCAGCAGTGGACGCAGTGGATGCCGGTGCTGAGCTTTCAATCGATTTGGCTGAAGAGACCCCCAAAGAAACTGTTCCAGAAGCATCTCCGGCGGAAATCAACCAGGTGGCTCCCAGGCAACCTACTTTAGAGGCGCCAATGGAAGACCTCGAGAAGGCTTTGGACAACCCCTCTAAGGAAGCTACATCAGAGACACCGATGGAAGATCTCGAGAAGGTTTCAGAGACAGCCCCTGAAACGCAACCAAAGGACGATGTTGAGACCCTCAATGCGGATATCACTGCTGTCGACGATACAGCACAGAATGCTGTTCTTGATGCCCCCAAGGATCTTTTCAACGAAAGATCCCTGGATTCTACAGAAGCAACTGCTGCGTTTAGCGCCAACGGAATCACACGGGAACATGATGCCCTTCCTGACGGCTCCCCTGCTGTGGTTATAGACCAAGACACTCAGACGGGGCCATCCTCCAAGAAGAAAAAGAAGAAGGGGAAGAAGAACGCTGCTCCTGCTGAGGAAATCCTACCATCCACACCTGTTGAGACGGCTATACCCACAGAGGAAGTGTCCTTGGCCCCCGTCGATGACATCACCAACACTCCTAGTGATGTTAAGGACATTACTTCCAGTGACCCCAAGGAGACTGCTTCAGGTGAGCCCGGGGAGATCATTTCGAGTGAGCCCAAGGAAACCACTTCTGGTGAGCCAAAGGACGCAGTTTCCAGTGATACCAAGGAGCCAGATCCCGTAGCCATCAGTGAAACTATCACGGAAGCTCTTCCTGACGAATGGGCCATGCCTGTGATTACGTCAAAGAAGAAGGGTAAAAAGAGCAAAGGGTCTGCCTCGGTACTAGAAGCAGAGCCCTCTCAAATGCCTGATTCTGGAGCTGTTGCCGCGGAAGAGGCAGCGCAGGTGTTAAAAGAAGTCACCGAACCTGTAGACGAAGTTAGCGCGACTGATGGGGCGGTTTCATCGACGACACCCGAGCTTAAACAGGTCGAGTCCTTTGAGGATAGCAAGCCAATTGACACGCTTGCAACGGGCTCTGATGGTCCGGTCGAGGAAATCAAAGATACTTCTGTACCCGAATCTGGCAATCCTGAGGCTGTGAATGATGACTTGGCTGCGGGATCATCAAAGAAGAAAAACAAGAAAAAGAAGAAGAACAAGTCTTCCCCAGGGGAAGATGAGATGACCAACGCCGAGCCATCGCAACTGGACATGGCTGTCCAGGAGACCTCCACGCCTTCTGAACAAGATGCCTTGGCAGTAGGAGCCGAGCCGGACAAGCCCGAGGATAACCTCCAACCCCAAGACTCCGCTGTTAAAACTGAAGTGGAGACCCCGACTGTAGAATCTGGTCTGAACAGTGTTTCAGCAGAAACTTCCAAGAAGAAGGGAAAGAAGGGCAAAAAGTCGGTGCAGGACAAGACTACGGCGACTACAGAACCATCGACACCGAACACTGCCGAGCACGATAAGTCACAGCCAGAAGCTTTCGAAGACAATTGGGCCACACCTGCGTCGACAAATGAGTCGAAGAAGGGCAAGGGAGACGACCCTTGGGCTTGGGAAGAGGAAACCCCAGGTTTGGAGTCGGCCCCTGCCTTTGAAATCGAACCCAAGGATCAACAAGAGGCAGGCTTCGAAGCTGATTGGACCGCACCATCTACCACGAAGAAGGGCAAGAAGAACAAAAAGGCTACCGCGGGCGATGATGATGCCCTGGGCGTCACTGCGAGCGAGGACAAGTC
This sequence comes from Pyricularia grisea, assembly GCF_004355905.1. Lineage (NCBI taxonomy): Eukaryota > Fungi > Ascomycota > Sordariomycetes > Magnaporthales > Pyriculariaceae > Pyricularia > Pyricularia grisea. Next base: position 4,390,217 of record NW_022156717.1, read on the forward strand.
TCTAGCGCCTCTTGACAGCGTTGATAGTACGAGAGAGGGTGATGACAAGACTGTAGTTGAACACGATAGTCAGGCAGTCGAGGCTGACTTGGGTCCATCCAAGAAGTCCAAGAAGAAGTCCAAGAAGACGGCTTCAACTCTCGACTCTCCAAAGGAAGTTACTGCTCCATCGGAATCTTCACCTAGTGGCACAGGCACAGAAAACCCCAGTGCGCCAGCTGTAGATGATCCTGCTGATACCGACGACAATTTGGAGTTCTTCGAAGCAAACCAGGAAGAAGATGTGCCCGACAACATTGAGCAGAAGAACAACGGAGGCTGGGTTGATGATGCCGAAGATGTCAAGACTGTTGTATCGGCCCCGACCAACTCTGCGGAGAAGGCTGCAGACAAAGAAGAAAAACGTTCAGGCGGAGGTTTCTTCAGCTTCTGGAACCGCTCGTCAAACACTTCTGACAACAAGGAGACGCAAAACGAGGGCAAGGACAAGAGGCATTCTTTTTTAGCTAATGCCGGCACCATTGGCGCTGGTGTCGGCCTGGCGGGGGCTGCGGCTGCGATCGCTAGCCATGCCTCGCATTCGAATGCCACCTCCAAGACCAAGAAAGATTCCAGTCCCTCCAGGTCTACGAGCTCGCCATCACAGGATCAGGGGAGCTTTGATCCTGAAATAATTGAGCGGGTCATCAAGCCTGCTATCGATCCACAATTCGGAGACCTACTACCGCTACCTCCTAGCGTACCAGCCTCTCCGACAACAGAGCTCCCCAGCGAGGAAGATCTGCCCGCGCTGCCAATAAGTCGTCCCGAGACTCCTCCCGAGCAAGAGCGGAAAATGCTCCGGGAAAAATGGGCCTCGCGGCGTCGCAGCCAGCTTGAGACCCCCGTCAAGTCTCCAAGCACCACTGCAGTCCCGATACAGTTCCGCTTGCGCTCGGGACCGTCATCCCCTGGTCTTTTCATTAAGACTCCACCTACACAGCCACAGCCTCCCATTTCTTTGGAACCTAGCAGTGCATCGAGGCGGGTATTGCGACCAATGTCTTGGGATACTACTAGGGAAATCAAGCCCCTCTATCTGCCCGAACATGTGCGGTCTGGATCCGCAACTGAGAATGACCTGCAACTCCCCGAGCTACCCGAGAGCAGGCCGTCAACTTCGGGAGACGCAGCCGGACCAGAGGACCGATCTTGGGCTGGGAATGCATATTCAGGGTACAATCCCCTTGGCGCCACATTAGACAGTCCACTCCAACTCAACACTGGGGCTGTCCCAGCTTATAGTCCAAGCGACCCCCTCGGGTCTGGAGATGTTACCCCCAAAGCAGAGCAGGGCATGAAGCCTTCAGATGGGCTAGTGTTGAGCGATACAGAGACGAGCGACGTCTTCGAAGATGCGGCGTCCCAATTTAATCCATCGTCGGTCCAAAGCCCTGTAACAGAGACCCACGGTTTGGGCATATCAGCCGACGATGGATTCGACAGGCAACTGGAGAATCCTTTGATCTCGCCTCACTCTCCGACTAAGGATGGTCTTCATGGCAGCTCGGCCCTGTTTGGCGCCGCGGGCATGGGAGCCATCACCGCCGCATTGATGAGCCATGCAGATAGTCCCGAAATCGAAGAGCTCAGCAGTGGTATCAAAGCCCTGGACTTGAAGGATGACAAGACTTTGGGCAAGACTACTTCGAGCAGTGAGCTCCCAAGTGACATTACTTCAGAAATCATCAAGGATGACGCCATTGGGGTCACTGGTGATGGTTTGTCGCAACCAGAGGAACTGAGCGAGACGCCTACAAAAAAGGGAAAGAAGGCCAAAAAGTCCAAGGGCAAGAAATCAGCTATGCCAGATGCGACCAACCTGCCCATACCTGAGGAGAAACCTTCTGAAGAAAGCCCCCCAACTGAGAGTTCACAATCGTTAGATCAAACAGAAAAGAGGTCGCCAGACATGCTCTCAGCCGTTGCTGACTCGGCTGATACCTCTCAACTCGCATCGACTTCATCACAGGAGCAAACGACAGAACCAATAATTGCACCTGAGACCGAGCCTGTCTTCCCAGATAATAAGGACAAGGAAAACCAAGACATAGACACTACTACACTCTTGAATCCTGACGTCCCCGAGCAGAAACAGGAGGCTCTTTCAAGTACGGAGCCAATTGTCACCTCCCAGGAGCCTCTATCGGATACCTTACAGACAGGAGATGCCGAAAAAAGCCAGATCCACGATAACGTCCTCAAAGCAGAGCCCATCACTACAGAACAGCCCGAGACTACCGCCAAAGGAAAGAAGAAGAAGAAGAAGGGCAAAAAGGGTGCGGCGGCAGAACCGGAGGAAGTACCACGCCCCAAAGACACCGACTTGCTAGAAAAGCAGGAGACACATGAGGATAAGGTCGAGCCACAAACATCCTCATTACCTACACTAGGTGACGGTGAAGGCTCTAAGGACGCTGGTTCACAACATCCGTCAGCGGTGGACATTGAAGCGCCTCCGGATTCATCCAATATCATCAAGACAGGGGCTGTCCCTCTCGCGGTTGCGGCAAGCGTGGCAACTGCTTTGATGCAGGATGGCCCAGGATCCACAGGGGTCTCGCAATCCGCAGACGAAAACGACAAGATGCGGGACCTCGGGCCGTTGCAGGGTGGTATAAGCGGTGAAACAGGACTCACCGACACCACCGCTGAACCCGACACTGCGGGCCAACAAACTGTGGGGCTTAGTGGAGAGTCTGGGGATGTTGCTTCTGGGTCCGATGCACAGAGCAAATCAGTGGGTGCCACACCGGACAACAACATCGACACCGCTACTTCACCAGCTCAAGATCCACTGGCCGTCCCGGCGCCGATCCCTGTCTCGGCTGAAGCTGCAGATTCCCACCTCCACGATGGCGAAACCCCTGCACTCGCTGACCTCGGGTCGCAAGCAAGACGCGATGCCGAGGATGGAGTTGGCCTTATGGATGCGGTCGCAAAAGATGCTATGTTGGTTCCGTCATCACAACCTGTCGAGACCTCTAGCGAACCTGCTACACAGCCAGAAGAGTCAATGGGTCAGGAGCAAGAGACACGATCGGGAAAGAAGAAGGGGAAGAAGGGCAGCAAGAAGAAGCAAACCACCCGCGAGCCATCCCCGACGAGAGGGGATCCAGTCGCAGAGCCAGTGGCAGAGTCGGCCATAGCATTGGCAGCGGGTGATGCTGATAATGACAAGTCACATGCCATTGATATCACGAGTGAGCAAAGCACAGACCTGGCGTCAACGGAGGTTGTCGATGCCGGGGCAGGTGAGGTTGCTGCCAATCAAGGTCAGGCTGCCGAGGAGATCTCGATGCCGGGACCTTCTGGGAGCAAGTCCAAGAAGGACAAGAAAAAGAACAAGTCGGCAAACTGGGATTTGCCCGGCGAAGATGCACCGACAGATCAACTCATCGAGAACACTAGCGCCACCATTCCACACGTAGATGTGCATGAAGTCGATGTAACAATACCATCGGAAATCAGCTCGGGTCCCCAGGAGGAGACTGCGTCGCCGCTGGCTTCAGCAGAGAAAAAGTCCAAGAAGGATAAGAAGAAAAAGAAAGGACTGTCATTGGATGATCAACTTCTGGCGGCTGAGCCCCCCGCCCCCTCTCAGGACGCTCAAATACCCGCTGAAACCACAGAACCCCCGACCACCCTCCAGGAAACTGATGCAGGCCCTAAAGAGGAGGACTTGTCGTCTGCTCCTGCTCTTTCGTCATCTACCAAAAAGGACAAGAAGGGCAAGAAAAAGAAAGCCTCTGCCCAACCTGACTTGAACGAAAGTCCTGATTCAGGGATCTCCGAAGTACCCTCGCAGAGCGAGAAGCAGAAGGAAGGTTCTCAAGATGGACCGGCTACTGCAACTGAGCCATCTCAAGATGCTGAACTTCCGCCAGCACATAGCATTTCAGATGCGGCAGCTGACCAAGGCACGATTGCGCTGGAACTCGACAAGGACGAAAAGTCAGAGGGTACCCAGCCCACCGAGGTACCGGCCACATTAGCAGAACAGACAGATGTATCACCACCCGTTGGTGATAAGCAGCTATCAGGTTCACATAATGCACAAGATGGCGTGGCTTCTGAGGAAGTCCAAAACACGGCAGAAGCTGAAGTACCACCTGCGGATACCTCGCATCAACCAGCGTCTGATGAGGGTCAGAGCTCGAAGCCGACTGAACACGAAACTCCAGTCGCAAATGATGACAGCAGCCCGTCCGATGCACCTGCAGGCGTACCAGAGAAATCTGGGCTGGAACAATATCAGGACGGTCAACTTGTCACATCTTCGCAAGAGCAATCAGAGAATGTCGTTGGGACTCAAGACGAGTGGGCCGCCCCTGCCAAGAAAGGCAAGAAAGGAAAGAAGGGCAAGAAGCAGACGGTGGAAGCTGCCGCGGAAGACGACACATCTGTCCCAGTCAGCATGGTACAGGATTCTACGCCCGCAGTCACTGAGCCAGAAGCCGTCACGTTGGATGCCAATGACAATACCGATGCCCAAGTATCCGTGACCAAGGAGTCCAAAAAGAGCAAAAAGAAGGGCGTCCTTGTGTACGACGAGCTTTCCGAGGATAAAAAGTCCGATGAAACTGTAACGGACGTGCCAGCAGACGTACCAGCCGAATCACGCGATGGCGAAAAGCCGCCAGTCACTACAGAGTCATCTGCTGATGCATTGCTAACAACGATCCCGTCAGCGCTCGTCGACACGGAATCTGCAAAAGCACCTCAAGACCCTAGCAGCAATATCGAAACCCCATCAACCGAGCCAAACGACAAATCTTTGATTGAGGGTGACAATAAGGCTCACGAACCAGATTCGGTGGAGGTCTCAGTCGAAAATAGCAAAGACTTGCCTGTGCAGGAGGAAATCCAAGTCCCTGAAAACACAGCCGATGTTGTGGTGGCGGAGGAGCAGCTTCCCACAACGACGAAAAAGTCCAAGAAAGACAAGAAGAAGAAAAAGGGAAAGGAATCAGATGAGCAAGCTCTGGCAGATGCAAGCGATGCACCAGTCATCTCGTCAGTCGAGAAAGATGGCTCTGGGGATGCAGGACCCGCCAAAACAGAGACTCCTTTGGATCATCCGGAACCAAGCGATTCAACCCCAGTTGACGCGCCCACATTCGTTGAAACGCCCAAAGAGGAGCCCACTGATGCCCCTATGAAGAAGTCGAAGAAGGATAAGAAAAAGAAGAAGCCTGCTGCTGCAGATGACGACAAAGGTGTGGCTACATCGCAAGCTGAACCATCTGAAAATCTTCCGGCTCCGGAGGCCGAACCGTCGACAACAATAGATACTTCAACCAAGGATGCCGATATGCCTACCGAGGCCGCTCTAGACTCCACGACGGCAAGTGATCAATTTCTAGAACCTACCGATTCGCACCCAGACGTAAAGGGCGATGCAGAGACCTCCGCCACACAAGATGTTCCCGAACGCACGGACAAGGACCCTGTTGCCAGCGAAAATCCTGGTTCTGTTTCTGCAATTTCGAAGGATGGTGACTCTACCACAGCCATTTCCAAAGAACGCGACCTGAGCAGTTCTGCAACTGCTCCTGTAGATGACTCGCAAGAAAAAGCTGTCTCAAAGAAGTCAAAAAAGAGCAAGAAACAGAAGAAGCAAGCCGAGGCTTTGGAACTTGATTCAGAACCACTACAAACCCAAGCACCGGAACCACACCCTAGTCTTCCTGAAGACCATCAGTCGACTGAAGAAAAACCTGTAGATGTCCCAACTACCACCGAACCAGAAATTGCTGATTCAGCTGCCGCCTCCAAAGCCCAAGAGGCAACGCCAGAGGACTTTGCGCCTGTGAAGAAAGGCAAAAAGGGCAAGAAAAACAAAGCAGCAGCATGCGAAGAACCTGTTCAAGAGCCCTCAAACGAGACAGTAGATGCAAGTGACACTTCGGTCAAACAAGAGACGGGGTTTTCCGCCATCGCCGAGCCAGATCCAGTCAGCGAAACCACTCCTGAATCACAAGTCAATACGGTCGCTGAAGACGCTATTTCAACCAATGAGACCCCGCTGCCTGCGAAGGACGAATCATCCTCTGCCGTGCTACCCAACGAGACTCCTACAGAGGAATCCACCATTCAACCACCCGTGGGAGACAGTTCAGAAAGTCCCATGCCAGACTCGCAAGACACAACCCCACCAGACACCAAGGCATCTGAAGAACCCGAGCTCGTTGTTGGTAAAAAGTCTAAGAAAGACAAGAAGAAGAAAAAGCAGGCTGCCCAGGAGCAGAAGGAGGAGCTTGAAAAGGACGTTGCTACTTCCAAGCCGGTTGCCGAACTCGGCTTGGCACAGGAAGCTGATCCTTCACAAGTGGCTGAAGCTGTGCCCGTAGAAACACTTGAAGAACCCAGCCTGCCACAAGAAGTTGGTTCCCCTCAGGTGGTTGAGCCTGCGCCCCTGGAGACACCCGCAGAACCCAGCTTGCCACAAGAAGCTGATTCCTCCCGGGTGCTTGAGGCTGCGCCCGTAGAATTAGCTGCCGAGACCTCAGAAAAAGAACCCAAAAAGAAGTCGAAGAAAGACAAGAAAAAGAAGGGCTCGGTAGCAGTTTCTGAGGGGACTCCGAAGGACCAGCCTGTTCTACCTTCATTGTCAGATGCTGATCAGAGCATCCATCAAGTTGCAAATATAGAGGATGTGGCAGAGACTACCCCGGAATATGTGGCCACCCCGGAACCTGCAGCCGACAAGGAATCAGAACCTACCAAGAAGTCCAAGAAAGAGAAGCGGAAATCCAAGCGGGATGGACTGGCTCAGAGCGTTTCACTAGATGTTTCCGAATCCAAGGACTTGGATCAAGTCACCGCTACGAATGAGCCGGAAGAAAGCAGCCAGAACGATACTTCGCACCAGGACGTCACAGATTCGGTGCTGACCTCAGAAACATCGCAACAACACCAAGAAGGCCAAACTGAACAGCAATCAACCATCGAGCCTGCGATAAGCGACGATCCTGTCGACAAGACCTTAGACAAAGAGCCTGCAATTGCAGGTGATACTGTTGAAGCCTCCGGTACAAGCAACGATTTGCAAGGAGCACTGGCAGCAGCAGGTGTAGGCGCCGCGCTCGGTTCAGCGGCTACGACCTTAATGTCTTCCGATTTACCTCCTGAAGAGTCCCAGGTCTCAAAGAAGAAGTCCAAGAAAGACAAGAAACGTAAAGATGCGAAGCTCGCGGATTTGGAGGCCGAACCTACGCTTCCTGCTCCCCCTGCTGATGACGCTGTGACCGCACCCGAGGTGATCTCAGACAAGCCTGATGAGCCCCCTTCAGAACTCACGACAGAGTCACAGCCCACCGACACCTTGAACCCAGATGATGTTGGGGAGGCCACAGCCACTTCTATTGTTGAGGGCGAGGAGAAGCCGACAGAACCTGAAGCCATTGCGGAAGTTCCTCAGGCTACCCAACCGGCTGTTGCACAAGAAGAGGAATTTCCGGAAGCGGCAGCCAAAAAATCCAAAAAGGACAAGAAGAAGAAGAAGAACGTCAAGGCATCTGTTTCCGAGACCATAGCGGAACCTTCTCCTGTAGCAGAGACGGAATTAAGCATTAACCCGTCGTCAGATGATGTGGGACTTTCTGTTCGCCAAAACAGTGACGAAAAGGCCAATCCTGAACGAAAAGCCGAGGCTGAAGCCGATAAGGACAAAGAGGCCAAGACAGAGTCCAAGGCTGACGATCTCGACGCCAACGTTGCGCCTGATAACGACAAGCCAGATCTCGCGACACAAGACAATACCACATCTACACCAAAGGAGAATGCCGAGGCCATGGGCAGCGAAGACGCGAAAGAAACGGCACAGCCTGAAGCAGAGGTCGATGACTGGGGGTTTTCAAGCAAAAAGTCCAAGAAGGATAAGAAAAAGAAGGGCGGCAAGGCTGCTGAGCCCCAGCTAGAGCCTTCCACTGTCACAGATTTCATCGCAGCTGAGCCAGATGTTAACCCGGTACTCGTGGAAGAGAATCCCGTTGCGTCTCCAGTCCCTGAACTCGAATCCAATACGGAGCAGCAAAAGGATATTGAGGCCGACGAGACTGATGCATGGGGACTCACATCTAAGAAATCAAAGAAGGACAAGAAGAAAAAGAAAGGCAATACTGTGCTTGACCTGGAGCCGCCAGTGACTTCTGTGGCTTCTGCAACCCCATCTTCGGAGGACGCTCAGCCTGCCAGCATCACGGATGGGATCGATTTGGCAGCGGCTGAAGTTGCCCCTGTTGAATCTCAAGGAGATGCACAGCCAGCAGAGCCGCTCGATCTTAAAACTGACCTAGGAGGATCCACGGAAGAACAGAAAAAACCAGTCACAGAGCCTGAACCTGAGCCAGCACCAACTGCAGATGTTACTTCCACAGCGGCAGCCATCGATACTGGACTTATAGACCTTGCATCTGCACCCGAGACGACGGAGCAAGCATCAGCCGAGCCGCCTGTGACGGAGCCCAGTGCCGATACACAAACTCAGGAAGTTGACGAGGTGGCTTTACCAGCTAAGAAGTCCAAGAAGGACAAGAAGAAGAAGAAGAAGGGACAGGATCAGCCTACCGTTGAGGCGGTCTCGGAGAGTACTGCGCCTGCCGCAGACCCTGTCGGAGAGTCGATGGACTCTACACCACCATTGAAATCGCCAGAGCCTAGCGCGGTACAGCCTGAAACGAAGTCAAAAGAGGAACAAATCGAGACGGACAAGCCCGTCGATGCCTCTCTGCCGGGAAAAGATGAGGGCAACCCTCTGCCAGAGAGCAGTGGGCCCAGTGTCGACTTGCACTTGAAAGAAGACCCCCCGCAGCAAGTTGTTTCCTCGGAGCCTGTCTCCGAGCCAACTGTATCAGGGAAGCAGGACGCAAAAGATACCGAATCTGCTGGAGCCGATGAGGTCACGGAAGTCGTGACTAAAAAGAGCAAAAAGTCAAAGAAGAAAAAGGGTGCGAACGTGACAGATTTAGATTCGGCCTCAGGTCCTCTCAATGCGACCCAAGATGCTAACGTCGTTGAGCAGCCCGAGGGGTCTGATAGCAAAACACCAGTTGATAATCCGTCGATAATCGCCCCAAGCACAAATGAAGAGACCATTGAAGTCGCCCCCTCCACGCCCACTGCAGCACAGTCCCCGAAACAGTCCAAGAAGTCCAAGAAAGCGGCGTTTATCCCATTGACAAACATGGAAGAGCCAGTTCAAGAAGTTAACGAGGCATCTGCTGCCAAAACAACAACGGAAGGTGGTCATAATAAGAATTTGGAGGAGGCTTCAAAGTCGATGGAGATGGTACCTACAAGTCAGGCCGAGGCGATCAAGGACAGCTACTTTGACACAAAACCTGTCGATGAGATTGAGCAATCTTTGCCAGGGTCTTCCGGCGATTTTGAGATTCATCCTGCAGTTGCAAGCTTGTTGGATTCCAAGAGCAATGAGGCCGAGCAGCCCATACCAACTTCAGCTCCACCAGGATTGTTTTTGATGACCCGAGAAGGCTCAGATGTGTTTCTTAAGGATGGCCATGTACCAAGGCTTCTCACTCAGTCCACAGACAGCCCTTTGACAAGCCCACAAGCGCTGGATAGTAGTGAAGACAAGCACACGCGTTCAATATCCAGCATGGGTATCGAAGGTGCAGATCCGAAATCACAGCAAGAGGGTGCGCTGAGAGAGCCGATATCCAAATCGCTGTCATTGGCCGATGAAGAAATTATCTGCCCAACCCCCAATGTTAAAGAATCACCTGCGGCAAAGCCCGTCACAAAAGATGACGTCGTCAAAGCATCAGTCGCTAGTGCAGTGGTCGGTGGCGGTGCAGCGGCTTTGGCAAGCAAGGTTGGAGCTTCGAGCAAAAAGTCAAAGAAGAAAAAGAAGACGCTCGACAAGCGAACACAACAGAGCGATGACTTGTTCGATGATCCGTCCTTGTGGGAAGGTACAGACAGGAAGCTGGTGGAGGGCTCGAGGGGCGATCTGGACTCTGGGGATTTCTGGGAAGTCCCCGACACTAAGACGGATGAGATCGGAGCAGCGGAGGAATCGGGGATCGGGCTGGGTATCAATGATCAAAAAGTAGCCTGGGGGATGGACGACGGTGGAAATGAGGATACGGTTCATCTAGACAAGCCGAATGATGCCGCTACTGACGCCCATGACGTTTGGGGCACAGATGTCGTCGGTGCACAGGAAAACTCAAGACGACTGAAACATTCTCCAGGAAGGGATGCATTAAACATCGACACAGGCTCGGATCCCAGAACTTCCGAGCAGAGCATTGTATCAACAGATGAGAACGGAAGACGCGGAGGCATTGCTCTGGGGAAAGAGTTGGTTGATAGTCCGATGATGGAAGAAAGCCCGATCCTGGGTCGCGGAACAAACTGGAAGCAATCACAAGAGAAAGAAGACTCGTCGGCTGATCCTACGCCAAAAGCCACACCGGCAGCACTTGAGGGGCAAGTTTTCTCTCCGCCGGCTTCTTCAACCGACGCACCAGTCGTTGGCCAATCACATCAAGCGGAAAACAAGGATGAAAAGTTGGGCTCTAACCTGCAAGCGAGTTCTGCTGAAGGAGCGGAGACCAGCATGCCATCACCACGGTCCCCTCTGGGATGGGACTCTGGGAAGGATGCCGCAGGCTCACCCTACTTATACCAAGGCTCTGATGCTGGAGTATCGCCATCAAGAACGCTTCCGCCGGTGAAAGAAGAGGAGGATGAAGGAGAAGTTTTGACGGCGGGCAGACGTGCATCTCTGGACAAAGTAAACAGGGATAGTGGGTACTCGGCAGGAGAACCGCCGCTTGAAGTGGTCAGACGGCGTCCGCGCCTGGGCCGACCCGAGGTTAGCCCACAGAGAGATAGCGGCGTGCACCTGCGCGACTGGCCCGAGAGCGAGGAGCCACGGATAAGCCCATCTCCGACACCAAGAAGGGGGCGGGCTGAGCTAAACAACGATGACACGTTGAAGACGCCGAACAAGGAATTTTCAAGCGACAAGGGCACCAAGGTTGAGTCTTCTCCGCCGGCTGAGGGCCATACCAGCCGCGCACTCTTCAATCCCAGCACCCCCAAGCTTGGCGAGCCGGAGCCACAGGCGCAGACACCAGATCCCAGCAAAAAGAAGGCACTAAGCGGCAGCAGCAAAAAGCGAGGCACGTATCAAGAGCTGGGGTCAGCAGCGATCCCGCCAGCAATTCTCCCTGCATCGGCGACGCCGACGACGATATCAAGCCCAGCCGAGGCGGCATCATCATCATCTTCTTCTTCATTGCGGAGACAGGGTTACTCGCCCGCGGTGGAAAGATCGTTAAGCTACAGCCACGATCAGGGCGTGTCGCGGCATGCATCCAACATGAGCGCCACACGGCTGCGCGCCACACCAGAGCCACTTAACTTTAGGCCTGACAGCCCAGGCAACAGCAGTATCCGCTCATTTACAGGCACACCCCCGCTTCGGCGGGCCGATAGGCGCGTTAGCGGTGATCTACGGTCGCTCAGCCAACGAAGCAGCGTCATTGGCCAAACTCAGGACAAGCAAAAAGACAAGGATCAGCGCACTAGTGGGGCAGCAGCAGCTGTTGTAGGCGGTGTCGGTGCCGCTGCTGCTTCTATTGCCTCGAGAAATAATCATCACGATGGTGCTGCCCAAAGCTCCACACAAGACACCACTCCCGTCGCCAACGAAGGCCGTGTCCGCGCCAAGGACATGACCGACGTCTACGTAAGTTGATTCTCTGCATTCATTTTTTATGTTTGGTAATCAATTAATTACTGACTTTTTTTGTCGTTTCTCTCTCCACAGGATGGCTACGGCGAGGGCCGCATCGGCTCACCGCGCTCCCCCACGCGGCCCCATAGCATGCGTCGGCGACAGAGCATGCAAGTACTCGAACTAGAGAGCAGAGTCGATCAATTACTGGCCGAAAACCGTGCGCTGAACGAGGCCCGAACAAAGGCAGAACAATCGCTCTCGCAAAAAACGTCGAGCCTTCTCGCCGACCGCGATGATCAAATAGATGCTCTCAAGCGATCCGTCGAGTTCCTCAATCAAGAGCTCTCTCGCCTTACCGAGGTCAATGAAGGCCTCCACAGCGCCATCTCCCAGACGGCCGTCCAGCACGATGACCGCTATCGCCAGCTCCAGTCACAGCACGATAGCACCAAGCGCGAGTTGGAGCAGACACGAAGCGTCAGCGGAGCCAGCGCCGGTGCCACGCAGGCTCTCCTGGCCGACAAGGACGCCGAGATATCCAGGCTGCGTGCTGAATTGGAGTCCACTAAGCAGCGTGTGCGCGAGCTCCAACGACAGAAACTGGCCGACAGACCCGCCAACGGTGACTTCCTCACTGTCCGCGACATTGATTATTTCGACCACCGCTGCCAAGCCCTTTGCTCCCACGTACAGCAGTGGGTTCTGCGCTTTTCCAAGTTCTCAGACATGCGCGCCTGTCGCCTGACCAATGAAATCAATGACGAAAAGATCATTGACCGCCTCGACAATGCCCTTCTCGACGGCTCCGACGTCGACCACTACCTGCGGGACCGTGTCAAGCGCCGTGACGTCTTCATGTCCATGACAATGTCCATGATATGGGAGTTCGTCTTTACGCGCTATCTTTTCGGAATGGACCGAGAGCAGCGCCAGAAGCTCAAATCTCTCGAGAAGCTGCTCCTCGAGGTTGGCCCGCCCCAGGCCGTCCGTCAGTGGCGCGCCATCACCCTGACCCTCCTGTCACGCCGCCCCTCTTTCCGTGACCAGAAGGAACAGGATACCGAGGCTGTGGTACAGGCCGTACTACAGACCCTCTCCATGATCCTCCCGCCGCCTTCCAACCTGGAGGACCAGATTCAGTCACAACTTCGCCGCGTTGTGCGGGAGGCCGTTGACCTGTCTGTCGAAATGCGCACCCAACGCGCCGAATACGTCATGCTACCACCCCTGCAACCCGAGTACGACGCAAATGGCGACTTGGCCGCCACCGTTACTTTCAATGCGGCCATGATGAATGAGCGCTCGTCTCCCAACAACCCACCAAACTTCAACGAGGAGCTCCAAGCCGAGGGTGCCACAGTTCGCATCGTACTCTTCCCCCTTGTTGTCAAGAAGGGCGATGACAATGGCGTTGGTGACGACGAGATTGTTGTCCATCCCGCCCAGGTCCTCGTTCCCAAGTCGTCGAGCTCCGGCAGGCGTGGACGCATGGCCACGCCGAGCTCAGACGCCGGAGGTGTAAGCCTCTTGATGTCCCGCGGCGGCGACACAGCCAGCCGGAGCAACATTAGTATGCAGGACGTCGGCAACAACCAGAGCACCATCTAGATATTCTCTGGTCTGAAAATGTATCAGAGGCTTGTACATGCAAAGCGACAAGCTTAATTTTTATTTTATGTTATTTTTCTATCATGAGGACATATGAGAAAGAAAATCAAAGAAGGAAAGGAGGAATAAAAATGCGAGTCTTGCTTTCTTGTTTTTTGGTCTTTTTTTTTTTCTTTTGCACTGAAATATCATTTTCGGCTCGAAATATGGATATCTTTTGGGCGTCGGGCGTATTATTATTCTTTTGTTTTTACTTGTCATCTCTTGTTTATGTTCTCTTCGTTATCATGTGTGATGACTTTTCCTCTTCTTTCTTACTTCCTGAGTACAACAAATTTTAACTACCTAATTTAAGTTTACATTGTCGCTCTCTTGGTCTTCGACTTATAAGGTTCTCATGAAAAGTTTGCGTGGCGCCATCAGACAATCCCATTGCTCAAATCCAAGCTCCTCTAGAGAAATGAAACAAATGAGCATCACAGAGCTCGGTTTTTGTCTGTGAATATTGTATCTCGGTATCACTCCGTTTGATATTCAAATGGGCTCATCCTTGACCCTCATGCACGATGTTGTTTGGTCTTCTACCACCTACAACAGTGACCATGCATTCATTGTCATCATGTATATGCAGGTATCTTATTATCCTGTCGATTGTCCTTTTACCCCTTTACAAACCCATGCGTTTGACGTCATTCCGAATCGTAACCGATGACTCCTGGTCCCATGATACTATGCATATGTCAAGTTCATCCTATAAGTGGAAGAGGCGCCAGTTCGTCTCTTCTTTTGCCGGTAGAGAAAAGGAAACAAAAAAAAAAAAAAAAAAAGAAAAAAAAAATGAGAAAAATAAGAGGGGAAAAAAAGTCAGCTTGAAATAATGCGAGCCTCCCTACACAGACGCCTATTTTCATTTGACACAAAGTGAGTGGTGGGAGATGCAGGAGTATACTGCCAAGATGATACAGGACTTATATCGGACAATTTTGTCATTCTTTTTACCAATTCATCTTGAACGAGTGGCAAAAGAGCGTAATATGCACTACTCAGCTGCTCCATTTCATTCCAACATTAGGATCCACGAAAACGTTCATGGAAAATTCGCCTGTCTGAGGGTCGCTAGGAAAGATTGCGTTGATGGCATCGGTACATGCGGCCTTGAGAGTGTTGTCAGTGTCAGTAAATTCATGTGCACGAAAGCAATATCGGAGATTTAGGCATGGTTGATATAACAGATGAGTAAGTCGGGATATGAAGCTTACCCAGTCAATGCCACACATGGCTCCTCCGCCAGGCGGTGCAGGAATCTGGCCACTTCGTTGAGGATGCCCAGCGACGCTGCCACCATCGCTACTGGCTTCCGGGCTGCCAGGATTCTGGGGTGGGAGACTCCAGAGTACCTCTCCGTTGGAAACGCCAGCAAAGACCACGTTTTGTGGCGGACCAGGTGGTATGTGCATAGGTATGCCTGTTTGTGAAGACATGGGCGCTCCTCTTATGCCTCCTGTACCTGTGATTGGCGCAGTTGGCATCATGGTTGATGGAATTCCGGGTTCTATCTTGAAGCTTCCCGGGGAGTGCTGGTGATGGTGTCTGTGTTGAGACTGATTTTGCGTGAATAATGGCGGCGAGTACTGCAAGTTTGGCTGACCGGTTGACTGCTGCTCGTTTTCCTGATGGTGGGGTTGATGGTTTTGATTCTGGGCTGGTTGGTGGTTGTATGGCTCCGCAGCTGCGAGCACAGCTGCCGACGGAGACACGCTACCCTCAGTCTTGATGGGCTGTTTATCTGGCACTGCCTCAGTAGTGCTCCTGGGTGCACGCATCTTTCGCATGCCCATGTAGATCGAAGTCTTTTCAGCAATCTCATGTAATATCAGGGCACCCTTCTCATCTCGGCTCAGGTTTCTCTCCATACCAAAAACATGATCAAGACAGGCCCAGATGCGATCGGCTTCCTTATTGGCGGGTCGATAGTAAATCTCGGTGGCCAGGAGGAGCGCAATCTGGTACTGTTGATAAGCTCCCAAATACCAGGACCAGGGGGCAAAGTCCGGGTTGGTCTCGAGCTGTATAGATATCTCGATGATCCCTACACCACCCCAAATGAGTACACTGTTGAGCCGCGGAGGCATAGGGTTCGAAGTGTTGGCGTAGTACGGGTGGAGTATCATGGCATAGAGCCGGTGCGTAAGTAGGTGCATGACCAGTTTTGCGTAACGCTGTATCGGCACACGGTCGTCGAGAAACCTTTCGTACTTCTCCAATAGGCGTTTCCGGAAGTTGCCAATCTTTTGCAAAACATTGGTGACGGTGGTCTTGTGGCTCTCGAGTCTGCGTCGGTCCATCCATATGTTGCGCATCATCTCGTTTATCTCGAAGCGCATCAGTGGCAGCAAGGCCGATGTCCACCTCTCAGCAGGACTAGGTGGTTCGATCGCGTTGGTGAGATCCTCTTCCTCGCAATTTAAAGGCAGACTCGTGTCATAGTCCTCCCTTCTAATGGCCGGCTTGGGTCCTTGAGCCTCGCAGGTCCGGACGTCCAGGAAACAGAGCTGGTGCCAAAGTAGTCTTCGCACATGTGTCTCGAGCGGCGTCAATCCGTACGCTTCCCCATCACGGTGTAGGCCCATGCATTCCGCCATCCTCACTGCGGCTCCAACCAAGACCGAGTGAGCCCTCGAGATCTCGGCACGACATAGTGGTATCTGAGTTGCACAAGGCCGTTTGGTTAGTTGCTTCACTGTCTCCGACCGTATCATACACGATCAGGAGCGTATAAGGTACAACTCACCATGTACATGATGAAAGCCTGCAAAGTTTCCACTCGCGTTGTCCTGAGGAAGTTGGCTTTGCTTAAAGCCGCTTCTGTTCCAATCTTCATTTTCTGCATTAGTGCAGCTTTGGACTCGCCGAACATACGGACGTCGCCGTCATGCTCCAGGGAAACAGCAGCGCTGAACCATGCAGCAAACACCACAGCCTGTACCGATGGTCGGGGCTCATAACCGGCGTTGCAATCGTCCCAAAACGATTGATATGTCTGCTCAAAGCTTGGCCAGTGGACACAGCGGGCTATAGGATGTACTGCATCGTAGTAACGCTGCAACAAGACATCTCCCATTCCCCTGGAGCTAGGAAGTAGTTGTTCCAGGCTCGGCGATTGTACCACCTGTCCAAAGAAGTAGCCACTTGTCGGTGGAATGTAAGAGGTGCCAGGGCGCAAGAAGTCAGGGATGACTATTTCGGACCCGTTGGCTGCAGAAATGCTGTCAGCCCGGGAAGTCTGTCCAGGCATGTGATCATATCCTAGGGTCTGCGGTGGGGATGCAGATAATCCTGCCTCAATCTCTTCTGATATCCTTGGCCTATTGAGTCCTCCGATTCGCTCAGTGATACGCATCTTTCCGACTTGTATTCCCAAATCAATTATATCATCGGTGGTATGTTCAACGTCTGGATCATCGTACGTAAGGTCTAGCGCAACCATCGGGGTTGCTTCGAGCTCTCGCTCGTCGGCGTATTCGTCCTCAACATCATCCGCCACAATTCGTTGCTGGCTATAGCTGCGTGAGGCTGATCTGGCCACCGAACGCTCGAGCTGGCGCTCCAATGCACCGGCCTTTTCCTTGATCTCGGTGAGGCGGTGTTGACTCGCCTCATCCAGCTTGGCCCCAAGGTATAGGCATTCTCGATTGAACTTGGTGCAGTTGGCGCAGGGGTTAGATTTGTCACACTTGAGCTTCCTCCGGCGACACTCGAGGCACGATGTTATCATGCGCATACGTCTTCTTATTGGCTTGGGGTTCCCTGGTGCTGGGCCAGATGATGGTGCCATCGACATTGCCGCATGGTGTGCTGGGGCTTCACGATCATGGAGATATTGATGATGCTGATGTTGATGCGGTGTATGGTTTTCCAAGTGCTGCTGTGCCGATGGATGAAACTGATGCTGGCCGGTCATTGCTTCAACAGATCCAAGGTTGGGACTGGCGAAAATTGGTCCATGCCCCATAAGATATCCATGTCTGGACGCCATTGTTGCTGCGTCCCTGAGCTCGGATGAAGCTGCAATACCAGTATTAGAGCCGTTGTTGAGGTCCATGGATGAAGTATGATGTCCGACAGAAGGCACAGAAATCGGTCCCTGTCCACGCATGTAATCGTGAACTACATGGCGCTCGTGGCTAAGTCTTGGATCCATACCGGGTGTGTCGGACAGTTGGTGTTGAGGGTGACCACCATAAACAGGGGTTTGGCCATGGCTCTGCATATCTTGGTTCGAAATCAATTCCGTAATTTGCTTCTTATTGTCCACGAGAGCTGGTATCAGACAGGCCTACTATATCTGAAAAGATTTCGGATGGATTCAATAGGAGACAAGGCGGAAAAGTTTAGTATGTGCTTCATCCACACAGCTGTAAATTGGTGGCGTCCCAGGTAAGACCTCTGTCTGCGGCCACGGTTTCAACGGAATGCAAGTCGGTATAAATATATAGGCCTAACGACAGAGCATGAATTGAGCCGCGCGTTGGATGTTGTACCATATGCTCCGACCGCGCGGGCACGTGTAGGCCTTATATACCGATGGATATGCAAGAAAATGAATAGGCGCCAATTTCTGTGTTGATTTCCTTGAACCCGAGAGACAGACAGACAGCGATGGCGTTGTAGCCCGATATTTGATCCTGTCTATAGCGCTGCAACTCAGTGTGAAACCGGAGTTTGGGGGGTTTTCAGCTGCCGTCGTGGATGTTTTGATGCGAGGCAGGCGAAAAGAAGAGAACCTAGTACTTAGGTGGGCCTAGCCATTGAAAACAAGAGAACTTCAGGCAGATTAGTGCCTAGTTTAGGAGGCAGCGGTTCCTGATTTGGTCTCCTCAACGTGGTGGTGCCTACCTTAGGTGGGTAAGTAGCTAAGGCAAGTAGACAAGGTACCTTGCACGGAGCTGTTGTTGGTACAGGGCCCAATGGCACACCAGTCTCGGTAAGGGCAGAGAGCCCAAGGAAGAGGAACAAAGAAGGGCAAAAAGAAAGAAAAAAATAGGAATAAGTGAAATGATGGTGACAGAGATGATAGATAGTAATAGAGATAGAGATGTCAGTGGAGGGGCGAAAAGATAGGTAGGTAACTAAAGATTAGCCCAGCAGTGCTTGAGAATTCAGAGCAAACGAGGACCAAGTCGGAGTGATCGAGGTCTTGGTGCTTGTGTGTGAGGAACAGGCAAGGTACGGATACTAAGACATGAAAGCCTCTCGAATCTTCTCGTACGGGCGTAACGGGAAAGCGCGCTTGATAGAATTGCGGGGTGATGATGAATAAAGCGGCTGGAAGGCGGCATATAAGACCGAGAGAATGAGCCCAGTACTAAATCTTTTAGCTAGGGACAGTACTCTAGAACGGAAAATCCAAATCAACGGTCGTGTCTAAGGCAAAACGGCTCGATTGACAGTGGATCGGGAGGGAGGCTTGGAATGAGCGGTACCAATGTGGCAGGTGGCAGTGGAGGTCGGCAATGCTTGTTGAGGTGTGAGTGGGCGCGTAGGTTGATGTAACCAAGGCAGGTACCTAGGTATGGTACCTGTGGTTGCTAGTGAATGTGGCCAAACGAGGTCTGCATAGGTCTCGGTGGACGTGCTGCCGCGTGGTTTAGATCCGAACGGATGGTTACGTCCAAGCTACCTCTAGGCAGGTACCTACCTACCAACCCTCCTTTTCACTTCACTCGATGGGAAGAGATAAGGCAAGCAAGGGGTGGCTACCTAGGTGGGCGAGGTAGTATGCATACGGTTAAGCATTTAGAATAAAACAAATTATAACAGTAGCTACATAATGGAGGCAAATATATACCTTACCTACCTACCTACATACATACATACATAGGTAGGTAGAACAAAGAAAGTCCATAGGACTCTTTGGGAGGCAATCGTGTGGCAATAGCTACAAGCTAATCAAAATATACCTAGGTATTTACCATGGAATAGGTGGATTTAGGCGATGTGGATAGGTAAGTAAGGTACCTACCTTGCGATCTCAAGCTTACCTAAGGTAAGGTACCTACCTTAAGTGATGCTAGAACTAGACGTAGCCAAGTTAAGATAAGGTAAGAAGAGGTAGGTACCGTGCATCTTGGTGACCCATCGACGGACAGAACGGTCTGCAAAAGCCACCAGATAAAAACTTTGCTGGGTCAATGGCGCATCCCTAGACAGGAATGGCGAAGCCCTCCATGGACAGCACACCCAAACCGGGCAGTCGGGTGCGCTACGCTGTAGGAACATGCTGCCCACCATTCATGATGGCCCATGGAGCCCAGCCCCCCGTTCAGACAGTACAAGATTCGGCCCTTTAATGACCAGAGAAGGCAAGGTTCAAACATCTTGGGGTGGTCATCACACAATCAGAGAACCTTGGCTATCGTGCACTACCAACGACAGAAGCAAGGCGTCACTCTCTACCCGATTCCCCGGAGTTGCCGGAATGGTTTCCCCGGCGGCAGCGAAAGAACCAAAAGGAAACAACACCAACAACAACAAAAAAAAGTGGTCAGCCACATTTTGGCTTCATTTATGCACAAATAGTGCACTTTTTTTCCCCATCACATCCAATTGTCGCACTGAGCTTGTTGGATGATCTTTGCCTATATGCCACGCTCGCTTCCAGCTGGGGCGTTGCACCAGAGTCTGCACATGCATCATTAGCTAAACGCCACCAGCTTACTAGGCCTTCTTTAGGGAAGGATATGGGGAGCAGAACACGCCGTGGTGCTTTATGACAGGGAGGATAAGAGAGACACCATGACATGGTTACTATAATAGGATGTCCCTTGTTTGGGCTCATCGTTGCAGTATGGTACACACAATACCACTAGCCCTTTCTTTCTCATGGGCCCGGTTTGAAAGACAAATTCATGCATAACAGGGCGAGGAGGCAACCACGAGGAGGGGGTGCAAGCGCGGAACAGGTGGGAACGACTCGGTGTGCCTTTTTTTCGTAGGTCCAGAGACACCATCCACGAACCGGACTGTGGGGAGAGTCTCTTGTGCAACACAAGGGACGGAGGAGTCCAGGAAGAGAGCCCTAGTGGATGGCCATGCTGCCAATTTCCAGCATCGGGGGGAGTCGGCAGGCTCCCATATGCGCAGCGGCGAGTTCAAATGGATCAAGCACATGAGGTTAAACAGAGTGTGCGCTTGATCCAGTACCAACCAACCAACCGCTAGCGCTGTGCCCACATATCCATCTCTCAAGCTAGATTAGATACTGAAGGAAGCCTTGGGAAAGAAAGAAAAAAGAAAAAAAATAAACGTGGATGTAGACGACGATAAACTGGAAGTGACGAAAAATTACCGCCGGGCACATACCTGGCTGTACTCGACACTTCAATCGCTCTGTCCTCGACTCATCCAGACACATCCATATCCCTCAGCCGGGGGGGAACCCCTCCCCTCCCCTGTTTCTCGAGTCGCACCGAGGAAAATAAGATGCGGGCTTCCTTTGGGGTGACGCAAAGCAGCGAGTGCATCGTATCGGGTAATTGGTGCGAGGTATGATCAAGTCTTTTCCGGGACCATAACAGTCTGGTTGCATTTTCTTGTCGGGATCCAAATAACTCCCCCCCCATCGATACGAACATCTTTCCAGCTCTGTGAGGGGAGCCCTCTCGTTCTCGTCGGGCCTATGCCTTTTTTTTGGGGGTCTTTTTTTTCTTTCTTCTCGAGTCGGGCACTAAATTTAGAAATTAACGTGTAAGAGGAAAGGGATGAGGACGATGTCGGTTCTTTTAAACAACTCTACCGGAAGTTCCTCCGCGCAGGGGTAATGGTCCAATCAAGACGCTGCACCGAAAGCTTGCGGCTACTCCCGCAGGGTTGGAGCCAGGCAAGCAAGGTCAAGGTGGGGGGGCGAAATGAGCGAGGCAAGGAGCTATTCACACTATTTCCGTCAATTGTGTCTTCATGGAAATTTTGTCAAATTCTTTGTTGGTCATGTCTAGTCTAAGGTAGGTAGGTAGGTAGCAGCTGCTCTAATTTTAGCCACATGGGCAGAACAGCCAAGGCATCAAGAGGTATCCAATAAAAAAAAAAAGCACTGACCTTTCAAAAGCCTTTGCATAATTATCAATGTGCATCTGTCATCTATTCTCCCACAGACATAAATCTTTATACAGAACACCCGTTCCTTGGATGGACGCAGTCCTGATCAACTTCATTACCCCTGGTGACGAAAGCAAAACATAGACATTTTGATGGGATGCCATCAAGTTAACCATCTGCCACTGCGCATTGGCTACTTATGGCTGCCTTATTATACTCCCTCCACTTCTGATCATTGTGGCTCATCCACCTCAGAAGTGCCTGTCGGACTTTCTCCCCGGACTCGCTACCCTCAAGATGTGCCACTAACCATGTGATCCAAGTGAGCCGCCCGGGGTTCGCTTTTAGGCCCCGGTGTAGGTTTCTGGTCGCCACTCGAAACAGAGATTGGATGGCCAATGCCAACTCTTCTCTGTGGCGCCCATCGCGCAGGAGAACGAGAACACAATGGTTGACGTAGCGGAATGCTGCGCTACTCCTCGGATGGCCTGGGTTGCTGAGGACGACGCTACACTCGGCAATGAGTGCCGCCTTTCGGCTAGATATCTGGAATCGATGGTCCCGGCGCATACGCATGCTTCGCTCTACCCATTCAGACTGACGCCCGCCCAGGGGCACACCCAAGTCCGCAAAAATATCTCCAGGTCTATGAGATTCTGCCATTCTTCTAATAACGTCTGTTTCTGAGGGAGTTGGAGCTTGCCGTGCCTTTGAAGCTTGAAGTGTATCTGCCCCGAGAACGAGGCCGCGCACGTCATCCCCTAGAGTAGCCTCAGGAGAATGCCCAGTCGACACTATATGGGCTAGTGTATTCAAACACGAGTCTCTCAAAGACCTGCCTTTTTTCTTCAGTCTCGCTAGGGCAGGGATGATATGCTTTTCATCACCAGTGACCCGTGCTGTCGTCCATATGCTGGTATAAAATACTGTGAGAGGAGCCCTGAGGCTGTGCGGCGCAAACTTCTCGACGTAAGCAACAGCTTCCAGTAGGTAGCCAACGCTGCTATCTCCTGTGCTTTGGCACATGCGTTTTTCGATCAATGCCACCCCGGCATTTGTCAACTTGCCCTGACTATACCATTTATTCAGGAGCAACATGTACAGTTCTGATGTAGGAAGTCCATATCCAAGTCTCTCCACACGATCCGCGGCTTGGAGAAGATATTTTTGTCGAATCTGAGGCATGTGGCTGAGTACTGCAAGCCACCCGTGCAGTGCAATGCGGGTGCCTTGCGGGCGTGTTTCGGCACGGGCACAAATAGCTTTCTCGGATGCTTGTACCAACTTGTCGGCGGTTACATTGTCATACTCCCGAATCGAGTTGGCGACCATCCAGGCGCGCAACTGATCGACGCATGACAAGAGGCCAACACGTGCGTAGTTCAAAGCGCGCTCCGCAGCCCGCAAAGACATGGATGCATCGTCAACAAGTTGAAGTGATGATGCGACCGAGCCTTGTTTAACTGTCGTTAAGACAGACATTCTGGCCAGGTAAAAGTCGAACTCTTGGCAGCAAGTCTCAACCAGTGCAGTCATAGCAAGTGGATCTTGTCTATCAGGATTTTTCCGTACAGCAACCGATGGCAGCCGAAGTTTCCAATAGCCCGAGATCTCGTTTCTCTTCATGGTTGCGGCGTTCCTCGTCTCCGACTCCTCGACCCATGATGCTGCAAGTTTCCTAAGGATTGCAGAGACATGTGCTGTCTGCTTGATCCCTGGTGTCGTCATGACATGTCTCAACAAGACATATGGTGTCACCAACCCTTTGGTTGCCATTCTGCCGATTCCTTCCAAAATGGGGTCCCAAAAGCCATCTAGCCTGCCTGCTTCCAACTCAAGTAGAAGGGCTTGGTTGCTAACGACGCTTCGAATCAGGACAGAGTAAACGTAAAAGGCCAGCCTGCGAGCTTTTTGCGGCTTTGTGCATACGTCGGCGTATTTTTGCAGTGCCTGCGCGAGGTAAACAATGGCGACCTGGGCCTCGGCATACGAGAGGAGACCGAGTCTGAGATAATCAGAAAATGCACCAGTGCAGGTGTGAAATTTCTTGTACACCGACTCATGTGACAAGGTGCAAACGACGGTTTGGAGGCTCAAGACATCCTCCAGGAAAACGGTGGTCTGGCTGCTTTGGTCGATAATACTCGTTTGCCAGTTAACGCAGCGCTCCTTTCTTTTGTCCGTATTCAATACATCAGAGCCCCTCATATCGTATATACTAATGGGATCAAGATTCTTCATGGGTGTGTCCATTCTGACTGGCGGGGCAGGGTGGTGTGTATTCGGGAATGACCAAGTAGCTGATGGTCCAGGGGGGTTCATCGCAGTTGCTGGGGCGCCGAGGTAGGTTGCAAAATCAGCCCTTGAGGATGGACTACCAGGTACCAAACGCGGACTAAACAGTTTATCAGGAGGCTCCTTGTGTTGTGTCGAAGGGGGCGAGTTCGCGGATGAAGTCTTGCGTGTTGGATCTCGGAACATGTTGCCCAGGGCAGGTGGCTCCCAACGCCATTTCGAAAGGTCCATCGGAAATTCAAAGGCCCACGGAGGCGGCGATGGGTGCACCTGGAAGGCGTCGGTCATCTGTCTCTTGCCGAGTCGTCGACGGGCCTCCATTGGGCCGGGCACGGAGCTCGCTTGCCGCCGCGACATGACTGCCTGAGACACGGAGAAATAGCGCTCCATGGCATTGGCAAGAACCCGGTCGGTGATCCATATTCCCTCGGAAGCCGCCGAAATTGCCTGACAGTTGCGTGCAAGACGACATCTCGGAGGGCGTCGTGCTTGCATCGGTCGCCGTTTGAGAGGCGGTACGCGATTAGACGCGACCTGGCGACGAGAGCAAAGAGCGTTGGTGTATCAGGGCGTCCGGTATGGATGACATGGGATGGATGAGGTCGGCCACGTCGTCGAGAATGGTATGGAGATTGGACTAGTAAGTCTGTCAACAAGACATCTTGAGGCGGGAGGCCAATCTTGAGTTATCCGGCAACTCTCCGTTATTGTGATCGCGCCGTAAAGGCAACTCACAGACTTTTGGGCGGTTGATTCAGGGTCGTGTCGATGAATGGAGCTCACCTTGCAGACATCAAAGCAGCTTTTTCGGTGCTAGGAAGACTTGGTAGGCCCACTCTGATCAATTGGAGAGATTCAATTGGGCAACTGCGTCGGAGGAGCTTCAGCCACATCCAAGCGTGGCTCCAGCTTTGTTCTTTGTTGGAACGGAACAAGCAGATGGATGTACCTCAGGTGGGGCAAACCCCCGTCTGAAAGCTTTCACATACCAGAAGCTTTGCTTGATCCGCCACTGCCGGCAGTGCGGGCAGGATCCGTTTACTTTGTACAAAGTACGTAAATTTCGACATCAGCTACAACGTGGTGGTCATCACATGCACTCGAAAATTTCAAGCATACCTATCTACTTATTTATCTGAGGAGGTAGTTTATTCTCAACAGCAAGTGCAACAAACAGCTAAACATGGGGCATACTTTTGAACCACTCAAGAACGACCTGGTTATCAGGGCTGCCTGGGGTCAGTATAAAGAAACAGGGTGAAGCGATCTGCATTGGACATGAACACCCCTCGTTCTGACACTATTGGGACTTTTTTTTTTACTGCAGGCCAAAAAGTCGAGAGACCACCAATATGGATCATGAGACAGGGTAAATATTTCGTTTTATAGACTTTTTACTGGTTTATTACGTCCTATCCCTAATATCCTTGTCGTGTTGCCTCTTGCTACTTTTACTCTCTCACTTGCCTCCGAGAGGGTTTAAACGCTGCTGTTTTCCATAGCAACAGTATATCTGACATGGACTTTGCTCCCCCTTTTTCCAGCTGGCCGATACTTGCCCGAGTACCATGAGGCCAAGGGCAACAGAGACTTTTTCGAGTGCTGTCGCGACCCAGAGGTGGCCTCCACCCTGACATTGCAGCCCATTGACCGCTTCGATGGCCTGCTTGACGCCTCCATCATCTTCTCCGACATTCTTGTCATTCCGCAGGCCATGGGTATGGTCGTCGAGATGGTCGACAAGAAGGGCCCGCACTTCCCAAACCCCCTTCAGTCGCCCGACGATGGACAGTACGCCGAGGTGCTCGCGCGGGATGTGGACGTCTCCAAGGAGCTGGACTACGTCTACAGGGCTATCACCCTGACCCGCAAGAAGCTTCAGGGCCGAGTGCCGCTCATTGGCTTCTGTGGCGCTCCCTGGACCCTGTTCTGCTACATGGTCGAGGGTGGTGGCACCAAGCTCTTCATCCAGAGCAAGAAATGGATCTTCAGACATCCCGAGGAGAGTAAGAAGATGCTGCAAAAGATTGCTGAGCTCTGCGTCGAGTATCTTGCTCTGCAGGTTCAAGCCGGAGCACAGGTATGAATTTTTCGACAGCCCCTATGTTTCAGTCCGCGGTCCGCAGGGTATATCACAAAGAATACTAACTAAAAAAAACCAAAAAAAAACCCTTAACTTCCAGCTTATCCAAGTCTTTGACTCATGGGCAGGAGAGCTCTCGCCTGCATCCTTTGAGCAGTTTTCCGCTCCTTATCTGCGCTACATTTCGGAAAACCTCCCGAAAAGGCTCAAGGAGCTGGGCCTGGATCCTGTCCCAATGATTGTTTTCCCCAAGGGTGCCTGGTTCGCCCTGGAGGATTGCTGTGCCATGGGCTACAATGTCGTCGGGCTCGACTGGCTTTACAGTCCTGCCAAAGCCAACAAGGTCCGAGGTGATCGGCAAATCGTCCTGCAGGGCAACGCCGACCCTGGAGTGCTCTACGGCACCAAGGATGCCATTACGGCCGTTGTCAAGGATATGGTTGAGGGATTCGAGTGGAAGCAGAAGAAGAAGGGCTGGATAGTAAACCTGGGCCACGGTGAGTACTTATTTTCCCTTGACATTGGTTGGCTAGACACTAAACCATCGCCAGGAATTACACCGCTCGTCAACCCGGACGACCTGAAATTTTATCTGCAGGAGATCCACAGACAAACCAAGGACTAGAACTCTTTAACCAGGGGTTATGATAAGCCTTATATACGCAGTAAATACCGGGTTGTCTTCAACAGCTTAGAGGCTGTCTATATCAATCACGGACCTGTACAGGGCAATGTTAAAAGTTTGGTCAAAAAAACGAGGCCTTGAAGCCGCAAAAATAGACATAATGCGACTTACCAAGAGACAGGCCAGCCCATCTTCCCGCCTATACTCCTGCACACACCTGCGCTTTGCCTATTCTCAACATGCACATCGGCCGAACACCAGCCGTCGCTTCCAAAATTGCCATTGTGTGCCATAATGAGCTTGGTTGCCATCGCCTTGGCTATTCCGCGTCCTCGGTACGGCTCCTGGTTCGCGGTTGTTTAGTCTATTTCTGCATGTAATGCAGGTTCCATGTGTTCTAAAACAAATATCTTACCTCGCAATGTAGAGTTGACAGTGATCCGTCGACCCCTGGATTTGTTCACAGCTTAGCTTTATGGTGTGCTAACATCACCAAACTAAAATTTGTAGCGCCCAACACTCACCTAGAAAACTCCATGCAATAAGAACTTCCCTTTCTTTTAAGCGTATTCCCAAACTGGGCAAGGTGAGCAGGGTGGATCTGGAAGGCAAATCAGATTCGATGAAAGACCTCAAAGGCAGTTGAAGTTGAAACCATATTTAATGAACCTCGGGAGTTTGCATACTCTGTCTTTGGGATATTCGTTCTCTGCTTTATCAGTGGCACATCTCCTCTACGTATCGTGTCCCAGGCCATATCCTCGGTCAACGGAGACGCAAGACCTGTCGGCAGGTCTTCGACCCTGAATAGCCACTTGTAGTGAGGGTTGCTGTACGACATGGTAACCCCTTTGTCCAGGAGGAGAAGCCGCAGGGCCTCGTGAAGCGTCCCCACCATGATGCCGCCTGTCCGAGCAACGCCGTCCACCCCAACCGCTCCGATATCCGGCCCGGCTTCACGCGCCACCTCACCGGCTCGCTTTAGGATAGAAAGAACCTGCTCGAGGCAGACGTCCACCTCGGAGCTCGGCAAGGAGATCTCCGGGGGGTCGTGCCCGCCGAGGCCACAGCTGTCCTCCAGGCTCGAGTATATCCACATTTGCGTCTCGGGAGCCTTGTGTACGTCGACGTAGGCGACGGCCAGGTGAGGACTGTCGCCCGACGTAGCCAGCAGTACCTTGGCGGTGGGGCTGCTTCCGGCCGCCGTTAGGGAGAACTGAAGCCGTCGCAGGACGGGGAAGGAGTAGGGCAGATGGCTCTGCAGCACGGCTAGGTGCTCGCCTGACGCCACGGCTGCCGTCACGTCCAGCACTGTGGCGGCGCCCCCGGTTGGGTGCTGCTCGTCATGCAATCTCATTTGTCGATAGGTTGCCTCGTTGCCAAGATAGGAAAAAGAAAAACAGAAACAAAAATATGCATATATATATATATAATATTCGACAGCGCACAATAGTTGGGTTTTGTTTTCACCTGATATGGGGATTTTCACTAAGAAGTGGTTGGTTGAACTGGTTGTTGACTCACATACTAACCAGAAAAGTAGAAAACGTCACCCTTTACAATCGGGCGAAATGCCTCTGTGACTGCAAAAATGCTACGCAAATGTACCTTTGGTACGTACCCCCAATCGAACGATGGGTAATTATCACTTAAATAGGCAATTACCTAGATAGGTACCTATTATACAGGGTGCCTTCTCACTCCATCTAAAGCGTAGAGAGACTGTAACTTTTATTATCAAGTGCAATGGATAGATTGATTGCAGCCTGAGAAAGGGGGGTATAAAAACAAACCTAACAAAGGATGCACTCCGTAGGTAGAAATCAAAGACACAATCAAACGCCAGCAGATTCAGCATCACCAGAACAGAAAAGAAAGAAATTATTTCTCAAACCCCCCATGACCCGAAATCCTTGGACCTCAGCATGTAGATACCCAAAGCCCACCTTGCCACCCTAACTGGGCAATAAAAATAGTAAAAAAAAATAAAAATAAAAATAAAAATAAAAAATAAAAAATAAAGAGAGAGAGAGAGAGAGACATTTTACTTCTTGCCAAACAACCACTGCTTCCCCTTGGCCGCCAAGCCCTGGTTGTCTGTCTTGTTCTGCTCCTCGACGTCGACGGCGGTATCGTCCTGAGCTTGCTGCTGGGGTTCCTTGTCGCCGCCCTCCTGCGGCTTTTCGGCATTGTGATGCACGTTGCCCATCTCCTCGTCCTCGGGTTTGGGTTTGAAGACGTTGCCAGTGCCGCCACGGCCGACGTGGGTGCCAGCATTAAGCTCCTGGCGGGGTACCCTATTGAAAAAAAAAAGGAAGAGGAAACGAATGGGGACGACGGTTAGCGAGTTTCCTATCTTTTTTTTTCTCTTATCTTTCTCCTTTTCTTTCCCCCATATTGTAAGCTGAACAATAAAAGAAAGAGGAGAAAAAAAATAAATAAAGAATAAAAAACTTACGGCGACACGTCCTGCATCGCGCGCGTCTCGGCAGGGTCTACATTCTTTGCCATGTTGCCGGTACCGCCCCTCCCCGTCGTTACGACAGAAGTCTTGAGCGTCGGCGTCTCGAGGTCCTTGGGCTCGATTCGAGGCGACTTGGTCTTATCGACAATGTTGCCCGCGCCACCCCTCCCCGAAGACGTAAATGCGCTCATGGCTTTTTTTGGGTTTTTGGTTGTATTTTTAAAGCCCTCTTTTTGTCTTTTTTCTATTATTTTGCTGTTGTCGTTTTTTTTGGGGTCGCAGTCTATGTTCGCCTCGCTTATTTCTTTCACTACCTTTTTTAGATTTGTTCGTCGCGGTAAGTAATAAGAAATGAGTCAATATGTGAAAAAGCAAAATCGTGTTTGAAAGGGGAAAAAAATACGTGGTAAAAAAAAGATCAAAATCAAAAATCAAAATCAAGGTAGGGTCGTCTGTTGGAACGTCTGCCAAGATGCTCGGATTCCCGCGTCAGTGTGTGGGGTTTGGAAGTTTGGAAGACGCGATCTGATGACGGCACAGCTACCCAGCAAGGTGAATAATGTTTCCCGCCTTTACAGTATGACACCCTGTGGCGGTCTAGAGGGGGGAAGGGGGGAATGGGAGCCCGTGCTACGGTAGTCTAGCTGCTTAGGGTCGCATGGTCTCTCTTGGCTACATCGATTAGGCAAGGTACAGGCCAGCTCCAACTTGATCATGGGGTTTGATATCAATGCAGGGAGGGGTACTTCGGCCGACGCAGGGAAGAGACACCCCATACTACGTGCCGGTAAGGGTAATGTAGTCCGTAGCTAGTAGACACAGGCGATGCGGCTGACTGACATACATCCTTTATTATTATTATTATTATTATTTTTTATCTGTACAGCAAATTACTCTGGGTTCTTTTCAGGGATACTACCCCGTCACTCATCGGCGGCCGGACCGGCCAAGGAATAAAGCAAAGATAGTGGCATCTCCACCGAAGCTATGCTACGTAGTATACGTGCTTGATGTGGTAGTAACTCTCTCTACGTATTACTGCTGCCAGGTAGTAAGTAGTATTAAAATCAAAGTACCACAAAAACAAAAAAGGCAAATTGATAGGGATCTACCTAATACATCCTTGCTCCCCGTCCATCGAGCTCCCCTCCCCTAGCGACCTTCAGCCTGCTTAACTTTAACAGTTCACAAAATACTCCGAGAAAAAAAAAAAAAGAAAAAAAAACTGTACCTACCTAGGCTATGTAGTTTATACTTGCAATCGCGTGGGGAAGCATTAGTAAATGCGGTCGTGTGTAGCTGCAATAATTATCAGCCTCATTCTAGCTATAGCCCCTGCGTCTTTGCTCACTACATAATTACCGGCTTGTCGTCTATGTACACAGCTGGGCATATTCCCTAGACAGATTCCAATCCCCCTATGCAATTTCAGTATACCACCGCGGCATCGTACCAAGTCTCGAATATAATAAGTCGAGCCCAGAGGATATCGAGCCAAGTTTTGTTTGCCGGCCCCACCCTAAAAGGTTATCTATGTCCAATATGTCGGCCGAAGATTTAAGAATTCGTGGAAATTCGTGACTGAGAAAAATAAAATAATACGTGACAACTCGATGGGTTATCTGTCACAAGAGAAACAAGTATGGGGTATCATCAAAGACGATTCCGAGGTATGATTTGAGTAGGTGGTCAACAAGACACATCTCGTGCATCTGGGATGCCAACGATGCATGAGAAAGCGGACGTCTCAATAGGAAAAAAAAAAAGAGGGAAGTTCGAAAGAAGAAAGGAAAAGATATACAAAACAAGAACCGCAGTTGCATTCATGATTTAACGCGATATGCAATCAAATCAATAGTCGTCATCGTCGTCATTGTTTTTGCCACCACCTTCTGCCTTGCGAATCGGAATCTTGATTCCTTGACCGGCAAAGCATTTGCTCAAGGGTGTGCTTTCGCAAACACCTGGGAACTTCTTGGCCGAGTAAACTTGGAAAGCGTCGCTGAAACATGACGCAAGAATGGGCGCTTTTCCTGTGTTGAGGATGGACGTTTGGTTGGCAGGGCCGCCGTTAGGAGTTCTGGTCGGCGCTCCGACATTGACATATGAGAAACGTAGACTAAGCCAGAGAGTTAGTACAAGCCCACATCGCATCATAAGACATAACCGGCTACCCTCGGCAGCTTGGAGTGCTATCTTACCGAAAGATTCCTTCTGTCCGCACGCTCAGGTCTTGCAACACAAACCAAATACCAATCTTCTCCTGGGGGTCGTTCAATCGGAAAGCGCTGGCGGATAAGCTCCCGATAAGGTTCCTCGTAAACATTCCCTGTGGAGGAGCTCCCTGGTGTGTCCCCTGCAGCGCCATCCGCTGATGCATGCCCATATCAGGAGCTCCGTTGAAGATACGGGGCCCATAGGGTCCTACTTGTGAGCCTAGTTGATGAGGGTGCATGTCTGTGGGCGAGGCGTATGTGTAGCCCCCTTGACCACCATAAGTGTTGGTTACCATGCCGTAGTGTGGACCAACTTCAGAAGAGGCGTCAGAAGGATTTTCTATTTGAACGGCGCGACGATAGACCTAAAGCAGATTAGCACTTACCTGGAGATATTGCTTGCTGTCCATAGCCTCCCTGTTGGGCAAAGGGCGTTACGCTTGGCGCATATGTCTGGGACTGGGGGTAGGATGGTATTTCGCGATTCGTGCCGGAAATCTGAGCGAACGCCGGCGAAGTTGAATCAATTTGCGCGAAGGATGCCGGAGTAGTTGACGAGATAGAAGGCGTGGCGGAAGTGTGACGGACAAGATTTACCTCGTGCTGCGCATCCTCGGACCAGAGATCGACGTTGAGGACATACATTGTGTGCTCGATTTCGCTGGGCATGATGTCAGCGCTATGATTCCACGCGACGCGACTGGAATTTTCCTCTCCTATATATTTTTTTTCTTGTTGTTGTGTAAGAGCGATAATTCAACTTACTTGCAGTCAATCTCCTTGCCCGTGACAGCGTCGGTTACGATGAGGCGAATGCAGGGTGGGGGAGTTATAGGCCTCCGGTCCTAAAACCCATCGCCGGATAGGTTAGCATTCTTCCTTTCACTTGTGCAGCTTGCCCGCAAAAAAAAGGGGCCTGGGGAAAGAAGCCGAAAAGGTCCATAGTACACACCTTGTCGCCAAAGCCACACATTCGCGCCCTTTTTGGTTGCTGCACGACATCAAGCCTGCATACATAAAACAAAACATATTTCGTTAGCTGGGCTGTCACAAGACCAAGCCGTAGTGGCGGTTGGCCCGCGTTGGGGGAGCAGCAGTGCCTCTATGACCACGAACCTGTATTTGCGACCATCCTGCTCGCCAACATGCGGCTGCAGCTTCTTCTGGGTCCTTGCCAGAGCGTCTGCGCTTGGCTTCGTCTCGGCGGCGCCTTCGGTAGTAGAGGAGGGTGGCTGCTGGTCCTGGGGTTGTTGCTGCATCATACCGTACTGGTCCGAGTAGTGCGGAGGCATCGGCGGAGGAATAGACGGCAGCTGAGGCATGGACGCGTGGTAGCTACCGGGATGGCCAATGGCAGGCAACGCGTGGTGGACATCGTGAGGCAATGCCGAAGGGTTGTGGCCGGGCTGGCTGGCCGTGGACGAGTAACCAGGGTTCATTGTGGAAAAAGTGGCGACGAACCCCCCGCAGTGAAGCTCTTTCTCTTGTTTGAACTATCGCGCGCGCGGCTCTCTCTTTCTTTCTTTTTCGCCTTTGGACACGCACGCGACCGAAGCAATGTCAGACCAAGAGCTCGTGCTGGTCGTCGGAGTCGCGGGCGGTCTATCGGGAAAATAACAAAGTCAATGCCAAGGAGGGCGGCTTTGATTTTGCGCAGAGCGAGTGAAGGAGTAAGTAGCAGGCTACAGGTTTGTCGGCACCTAGCCCAGGTTAGTAGTCAGTTCGCTGTGCGGGGCCTGACAGGCTGAT
Organism: Pyricularia grisea; assembly: GCF_004355905.1. Taxonomy (NCBI): domain Eukaryota; kingdom Fungi; phylum Ascomycota; class Sordariomycetes; order Magnaporthales; family Pyriculariaceae; genus Pyricularia; species Pyricularia grisea. Next base: position 4,423,106 of record NW_022156717.1, read on the forward strand.
GACGATGGCACTCTGAGTGGTTGGTTGTTGCGTCTGAACAAAATTTATGAATAGTGTGTTTTGCCAGAACCGATTGGAACCAGGATTGACGGTGATGAAATGGAACTCGGTTACCATGAGTTGACAGGCCGATGGATGGGGAGGAGGCGCTGGGATTTATGTCGGTGTCCAAAAGTCTGGTCCTTTGGTTTGGTTTTTTGGTTGTTGGGTTACTTATGGGCAGGTAGTGTTGAATTATAGACTAATCTAGAGGTGAGATTGGTTCTGGTGGAACCAAGGTTCCGTTCCCCTCGAGTCGCGCCTTCGACGCCGCCGCCGACCGACATGGAGGCTCACAAATATTTTACTCTAGGCGTACATGCGGAGGATGACGGAAGGTGGATTATTATGTTTGATCGCGCCTTGATACTCGTTACTGATGATGCTTACTCGCATGGGGAGAGTACGAGGGTTTTTTTTTTTTTTTTTTTTTTTTTGTACATATTAATTTATTTTCCCCCTTGTATAGCCAGCAGACAGGGGGCCAGCAAACCCCGAAGAGGGGGGGGAAGAAAAAAAACCATTAAAAATTGCGATATGCAAATTCATCATAAAAACTTTCTCTTATAAGCTGTGCCGACTCGTCCGTAGCTTGGTCTATTTGCGACAAAACGAGGACAAATGCATAAAATAAGTCTGGCACCACCATGATTGCCATTGCTGGTATGGTCGACTTGACCAGGTTCCTTCAAGGCGGCGGCTTCAAGCGGCCAGACGGAGCAATGTTGCCGCCCCACCTCTAACGCACCATTGCATGCCCTCCCCCCTGTCTGCCAGTCGTCCACTCCTTGCACGCCCGGGCTGCTAATGCAACCATCGGTCCCCTGCAAGCATTTTCTTGTCCTTGACCCTCCATCCATTGCCCCGGTAGGCGGGCAGAGCGGGATAGCAGCGGCGCAGAAAAAAAAGTCCTTACTGCAGGTAACCAACTGGTACTTTTTTTTTGTCTCTTTAAAAGAAAAATTATTACCCCAATGCACATTCTGGCTTTCCCACGACTTTCTGGGTTGTTGGGCGTATAAAATAATTAATAATGTTCCATGCATGCCATCTCAAATACAAAAACAACACTGAAACATCGGTCTCATATACGGGGATTCATATATTCAGAGAGGAACTGGAGGTACTCTGTTTTTTTTTTTTTTTGTTGTCAATAAAGGATGGACTAGTGAGCTGAGATCCGTTATTCTAGGAACATTCTAGTTCAAATATCAAGTGGGTAATCACTTGACCTAAACGCTCAAATATACCTGATAGGGGCATGTCGCAAGCAAGGTATTCATACATATCTTCGCTACAAAAGGCAACACCGTCGCGAGAAAAACAGCTCCCCCTCTCCGACGGTGGTTCCTGAAGTTGCGCGCGGGGAACCTTGAGTGGGGAGCAGTGCGGGAGGTGGTGGGGACATATCTTTTTTCTTTTTTTTTTCTTTTTCTGGCACATTGAGCTACAAAGTAAGTACTTACACATTACATTAGGTGGGTGCCTGGAACAAGGGACAGCTGGTTTGTACATATCAGGTACTTTTCAAACGAGCGGGATAGAGTTCACTATAGCTGATGATGTACCTTGGATATCTCTCTCTCTCTCCTCTCTCTCTCCTCTCGGACACGCCACGGCCACTTTGATGCTTTTTCATGCAAGGTGGACCGCGGGGCATGCAATATTTGCCCAGTCTGTCCCCCCCTACCCCAGTCCGAGTATGCGATTTCTAAGCTGAAGTGAGGCGAGGAGCTAGCTCATTGTAAACCTTGGTATAACGTCTCATTATCTACGTGCAGTAGGTACCACCTTGGTAAACTTAGGTAGTAAATAATAATGGAACCCGTTTTCGGGAAGGGTGGCCAGGCGGATTTGGCAAGCAACGCGCAACGGGATCGGCAGGAGCCGCATAAGATCCATCTTGCTTTCTTTGTTTCTGTTTGAATCGCCAGGATCCAGAAGAATGGTTGTTGGGGGCCTCTTTTAATTTGTAGCTATTTGATTTCTGATAATGGGTTATTTATTTATCGGTATTTCTTCGACCAGTCAGTCAGTCAGCCAGTCACCTGTCCGCACGACTGGTAGGACTAAGGACCCCTATGTCCGGGACGAACCCTGGCGTGAAAAATAAATAAAAACTAGACTAGTCTAGTTCTATTCCAGAACAACTAGACTAGAACTAGAACTAAACTACAAAGGTGCTAAGTCACTGTCGGGCTCCAATCCATATCAACTCGACTCACTCACACTTTTCTCAGCGGTGTGGGATATTGTGGGCCTCGAGCTCCAACATGACCCAACAACTATTAGTTTTTACGTACCTGGTAACTAACGATTGAATCCACGGCGCGTAGGCGAAGCCCGCACAAATCGAAAACATTGATACAAGGTAATACCTAATAATTGGATGCTCTTTATAATAGCAATACGTCGTATACCAACCGTAAAGGAGGCGGCAAGGTTTCAGCAAGGGTATGGGCGGGCGGAGAAATGTGGCCATCCGCATTATCTGTTCGGTAGGTCTCAAGATGACGCTGGTGCTCGCATGAAGGTTGCTGGTAATTGCAGGCTGGGCTAAAGATAACTTGAGATGGAGGTTACCAAAAGGCACCTTACCTTGCAACAAGTACATTAAGTGCCTCGAAAGTAAACTATGGTAGGTACTTACCTACCTACCTAGGTACCTACCTTACCTACCTACCTACCTTAGGTACCTTTCTTACCCATACCGACACAAGAGTAATGCAATACTTTCCAGCCCGAGTGTATTATTTATCATATTGCCAAGACTGTCTACTTCCCAAGTAAATTAGGCGCAGCTAGGGTCCACGCAGACTCTTCTTTAGTGATTGGCAGTCACTCTAATTAGGGCAGCCAAAAAATCCGAAAGGCTGGGCCGTCCAGGCAAGCAGGCCATGGGTTGCGATATGGATGGTGGTGGTATCCTGATTTCCATCTCTTTGGGCGGGGGCGGCATGTCTATCCAATAGTTTACAGTTGCAGTCGAAATTTTTCAATTGCATGGGAGAGAAGTTTACCCAGGCACAGGGTAGCAAGCGCCCGGGGAAGTGCCGGTAATACAGCGAGTGCACTGATGGTGATGTGGTGCAACTGACCTTGGTGTACAGTACAGTACCAGACAGCTAGGAAATAAGGGTGCCAAACCAGTAAAACCTTAGCTCTGGCTGCTGGGTAATCGGATGGAGGCAATTTTGCAGAAACAAGCCCAGTCCGACCCAGGAAGTTTAGATCATGCATTGCCGACTTTCTCGAACACAAGGGGATCGTCAGGAATTTAAATCGCACGATGGATGACAGAGCGTAATAATCGCCTGACCAACTGCGTTCTGTTGTTCTAAATCTCCCGAGGAAGGTTCGGAGATTTTTTTTTTTTTTTTTTTGTTTTTAAAAAGAAATAGAGTCTTTAATCGTCTCACCCCACCGTCAGATTCTGAACTAGATGAACCGATAAGTTGCTAGCTATCCCATGTTTATTCGGACTTCAAGTTTTTTTTTTTTTTTTTTTTTTTTTTTTTTTTTTTTTTTTTTTTTCTTTTTCATCTTCAAATCGTGCAATTAATTGCATTACTTGAGTATGTAGATAGGTAAGACGTAGCTACAGTAGGTATGCAATACGCCTGAATAACTTTGCTGCTGCATTGGCTTCGAACAAGCGAGCTGCCAATGCTACGCGATGCCACCATCCACCCTCTGCGGCTCTCGTATCCTTCCTATGTACTGAGATGAGCACACCCGACCGATCAGGAGGACCCGGCCCGGCATGGGTGCATGTCAAATTCGGCGACGCATCCGAATCGCAGAAACAAGGGGTTGCCGGGGGGTTGAGATGATCGACACATGTCGTCCTGCGAAGATCATGTTCGCGTAGGAACCGAAACTCCAAGCAAAAGTAGTTGACGGGAACAAACAGCGAGCAAGCATCGCCAACAAAGCACATGCATGCTTGGTGAGTTGAACCGGAAGCTCCAGCTACCTAGGCAGGTCTCCAGCCCAAACCCCGATGTTATGACAAATACAAAGGGACCGTCTTAATGTTTTAATTTTAATTATGTTTTCTTTTTTTTTTTTTTTTTGTCTTTCTGCCTTTTTGTTTTATTTATTTTCATCCCTTCAAATCTAACATCTTACGGCTCTGCATTGATTCCCCAAGGTCGATGATGCCAGATATTTCCGGAAACTCGGCTCGCATCATGCAGATTTATGCAACTTTGTTCGTTACGCACTAGCCATCTGCTCAACAACGAACGGTCGGTCCATGCTCACGTACTGTATGGCATGGAGAGAACAAGGAAAGAAAACCCCACAATGATGGACAACGTCCCTCAAAGGAAGGCAACCGAGTCTGGCCTTTCGGAGCTCGCGTACTGTATGCGTCTGTCGCACGGTCGTGGTACAGCCGCGCTTCTAATAACCCACGAGACAAGCAAACGTCTCGCTATGACGATTCGATGACAATACGGCAAGATCTTTTTTCTTTCTCTCTTTCTTTCTTTTTTGACACTTCGTAACACAGCCTATATGCTGTCTCGACATGATCCCGACTGTTGCAAAATGGAACCGACGCCCGAATATGGTCTAATGTACAAAGCATTAAAGAGCAGACAACCAAAAGACGCCACGATTATTCATAGTTTTTTTTTCTTCTTCTTTTTCTCCCCACTTCCACATCATAGCGATCGCCAAGGACCCTCGGATGACATGACATATTAGGGTTCTGGCCTCCAATATACAAGTGACATCTGCAGCTATCCGCTTGTTTCGGCAGGGCGCACATCCATATCTCGTGTAGAGAGCGAGAAAAGGGGGTCATTTATAGTTTTAGGTCATACGCATCGCATGCTGTGACGACATCGTCACTCTTGACCAGAAACGGCTTCTTTTTTCCTTCTTTCTCATCCCTACCAAATGATGCTCATTATAGCTTAGCACCCCACGCTAAAGACATCGGAGCTTCCCGGTTTACCGGTATAGGGAGCGCCTTAAGGTTTTGCATCGTCCAGCGCTATCAAGCCTTCTAGCATGTGTATGTACATGTATACATACCTCTATTTGTTGCCTAGGAGGACGCCACCAGCGCCGGACGCACACGGACCGGCTACCTACATATCTGAACCGAGTACTCTGCACCTCGAAAAGGAAAAGGGGTACGGCCATTGGCAGATTGCCATACGAAGGAGAGCTTGCCATCCTGATTCCACTGCATGAGCTTCGGGTGTATCCTGTCAACATGTTACCGTCTAGGCCTCTATGAATCAAAAATTTTACCTGCTGATGCTACCAGGCCCAAGGTTGGGGTCCGTCTTGTCACTTTGGCAACAATTCAAGTAAGTATAATGAATCCGTGCATTCTGATAAAGACCACAAGAAGAGAACAAGTGTGCCATGAGCCTTGGACAAATATCCCATTCATAAGGATCCTCACGCATAAATAAATAATATCGTGTCCGAAACACCTCTATGAAGTAATCAGCTAGCTTTGCCATGAAGTGCTTGCGCCCTCGTTTTCTGTCTCCTACGCCAGCAGGCGAGAAACCAATATCAGCAAATAAAGGAAATAAGCTGTTTGAGTAGTAGTGGCCTGCGGAGAGGAAACAAAATGTACCAAAAATGACAAACTTCCTATACTGATGCCCACTTTTCCCATAGCCGGACGCGCAGGCGAAATATCAATACAACCCTCCCCACCCCCACGCCAACCAACCCCGTCACTCCGAGTAAGGAATTGAGGCCGAGGGAAAAGCAGAAGAAAAAGAAAAAGGACAAATGACAAAAGAGAAAAAAAAAAGGCACAAAGGAACAAAAGGAGCGAGTTTGGTCGAGGCCCTATCTCAACCAGCGTCCGGTCCGGACATAAAAAATAAAAGAAATAAGGAAATATCGCAACGCCTGTAGCTACTCGCTCCCAGCATGTGTCTTGCCTTATCAACGCCTCCAAACCATAAAGTACCCTTGATCTATCCTCCAAAAATTGCCCAAAACAAATATCTTTCTAGCCCGCTCCAATGATGGATACTCACTCACAAAGGTAGTATCCGATCGGGTATATTTTGCTCTTTCCGTGGACATCCGCCACTAGCAGCTCTTCGTCCTCTCATGCCAAATCACGTGGAAATCAGACCCTCACGTCGTCACAGCCTAGCAGGCTGAACTCGCTATGGGTCTGCAAGCTTCGCAAAATGCTTTGACCAAATCCATCCAACGACCTTTGCAGGGTCGTCCTGGTTCTTGGCGAGCCATAGCTCGCCTTTTTCTGCAATAACATCGAATATCTCCCCGGCTTGGTACGTCAGATAAGGGTATCCGGCCTCATGCTTTGTATCTTCAATATTGAACTCGAAAAGAGATGCGGCAAGAAACATGACATTGTACCCATTTATCGTAGGTCGCTCGCGAGATGAAGCCCGAGAGGGTCTTTGTGACGGCTGTCGTGACCTCAACTGGCGCTCCTCTGCCTCCTCGGGCGGCATAGCTGAGCTGAACAGTCCCGAGAACCGTCGGTCTCGCTGTTCTGATGAAGCATAGTTGGTGGCATATGTAGATCCCGAGTCCCGTCTTTGTTGCAATGATCCCATGGTTGGTGCTGAATCCACACTTGGACGATGTGAGGGTCCGGAATCATAACTTCGACTTGTGGGTGGTCGAGGAGGAGCGCCAGAGTGACTGCTGTTGTGGCTGGGAGAAGCTGGCACCGCATATCTAGATTGCCCATGACCATTCAGTCCCGAGTGCTGTTCTTTGTAGTAGTAGTAATGAGATGACGACGTCGGAGATGTCACAGTAGGCGATGTAATGTTCTGTCCGTTATTGGCTCTGATGAAATCAGGCGTCGGTATAGTCGGTACCATGTCGTTGATAGACAGTCCCCTGGAGCGAGTCGAGAGCTCAGAAGGCCTAGGTTTGATTCGTGACATGCCATCGTCTGTCGTTGACTGAGACATCCTTGGCTTTAGACTGGGATTGATGATGCCAATGCTGGCGATTTGCTCCTCCATCGACTTGAATTCTCTGTGAAATGAGGCAACCACCTCAGACATCTCCGGCACATGTTTGTCGTCGAGAACAGCCTTGACTTTATCTTTCCATATCGAGAACCATTTAACCTGGATGCAGACAAAGTTCCCGAGACATATGTTACCTATCTTTTCGGTGTGAGCTGACAGCTTTGGCAGTTCTTTCTTTAATGTCTCGTTCAAGGCTTCGTATTGCTCGACCAGCTCGCTCAGCTGCTTGTCTACCTTCTTCCCTGCCTTCTTGAGCTGTTCCGCCCTTTCGAAATCGAGACGGCGTTTTGCCCGCTTCTTCATTGCCAAGGACGGATGGTTGTAGCATCGAATCACCAGCTCGAACGGTTCTATGACATGCTTTCGTACTTGTGCAAGCTGTTATGCGGAGGATGGGTTAGCGGGTGGGAGGAAGGAAAAGGACCGAACATAGCTTGCTAAAGTACTTACATGCTGATCCAACGCGACCTTCTCCATATCTCGCATCGACACGTTGAAGCGGGCCCATTTGCTCTCGATCTCAGGAAACGGCGATGGCTGGAGTCGCATGACAAGTTCCATAGCGGAAAGATACTGGAGGAATTCGTGCACGTATTCTGATACCTTTCGGGTATAGAACTCGACGTCTCGAAGGACGACCTGAAGTCGCAGGTAGTCGTCCCCGAATTTTTCCTGAAGCGCCTTGTACTCCGTGTCCTCCTCAACACGAATTGCGGCAGCCTGCAGCTTATCGACACGTTTCCCAAAGGCCCGGGCGAAGCCTGCTCGAACGTCAGACTCCTTGCGCTTGCGGCCCACAATCTGCCCCACGAGCTCAAAATTCTTTTTTGTTTTGTTGATTTCAAGAATAGCAGTCTCGAGCGCGTTGCGAGCGGATATCAGCGCTTCTCGATCCGGGTGATCCTCCGGTGTATATTGAAGAAGCTGACTGATCAAGTTCGGGTACTTGGTAATGCGCTGCATTGGCTTGATCAGGAGCGAGTCCAGATTCCATGCGGCGGTGAGATCCCTCGCAGCCTCGTTACACTCGCTCAACCAAACCTGAACCGCTGCGTCTTCTTGTATTTGAATCAGACGCTTCGCAGCTGGGTCACTGGTCCGCAGAAAGCTTTCATGGACAACACGCATCTGCTCGATACCCTTGATAAAAACAGGTCCGATGGATGTTTGTCGATCTTTGCCGTCGTCGGGCTCGATGCTTGTATCACGACCCTCTTTGGAAGAGGAACCATTTGAGCGCACGGTCATTGAATCCGAAATGGGATCTTCCTTGCTCTCCCTAGAAAGCGGTGACCGTCGGCCTTTGGGACTATACACCGACATCACGGCCTCCTTCAACTCTATGTGGAACGCAGTGTGGAAAGCGATGATCTCGTCCGTGTTTCGAAAGATGAGCTTGATCGTCTTGTTGTCGAGTTTGGGGCAGGCTTCGGCGGTGCCCTTGTAGATTTCTTCGATGACGTTCATATCCCTGACAAACGATCCCTCCGTGTCGATAAGCTCCTTGACAACATTCTGGCGCTGCACGAGGCGGTTCCTTTCCTTTGCACTCGCTCCAGTTTGGACGCTCGTTTGGTCTTTTACATCGTCAGCCGAGTTTATCTTTTGATCGACCTCAAGCGCCGTTGTCCTGCCAAAGCCCATCCCCGTGCTATCAAGGGACGCGTGACCGGTTGAGTGTGGTGTAAATGTTGGTTGCGTAAACTCTTCGCTTTCCCGTCGGGATCCGCCGAATTCATCGTCAGGGACGCTTTGTAGGTAGCTGCTAGGTCGGGTCTGGTCATAGTAACTACTCGATGGTGTACGACGGCCCTCTCGAACGGAGCGGTTGTCCGGAGTTGGTATCGGCGGTGGTTCATGGTCAGGTTGACCGGGCACCGACGAACGCTTGGCGGAGGGCGATACGTAGTCCATGGTAAACCCATCACCTGTGTCAAGCTCTGGGAGCTCATGTCTTTCCAGCTGAAATGCACCTGTGCTACGCCCATCCGCTCTCGGCACGTCGGAGTTGTATCCATGGTCTTCGTCCCTATGGTCTTCACTCCTATGGTCACTGGCATACGAATCTGGCCTGGAATCCAGTATCGGTGGGCGCCCCCTCACTGTCGAGTCGCGGCTGATGAAATTCATTCCGGCTTTAGACATGCGCTCGCGTCCGGCATCGGAGCTTTCAAGGGAAAAGTCAGTCCATGCCGAGTGCTGACTTGTCCGATTCGCCGGTGATATTAAGCCATGGATTGTCAAGCTTCTGGAAGTATCAGGCGTTCTTTGTGCCTCAGCAGAGGATACCATGTGCTCATCCGAGGCTTCGGATGACATAAAGGTCGAATCTCGCAGGGCTGAGATGTTATCTCGTAGATGTGGGCCGCCGATATAGAAATCCTCTAGGCTGTCCATCTGCGGTGACTGACTGGCACCTTCCAGCTCACGGACGATATCAGTCCGGAGACTTGTTTGCACAGGCGGCAAGAAGTCAGAGGACCCACGACTTAGAATTGTCACCGTTGTGGACTGAGATTGGGGCACGAACGGCCCAGGCTCGTACTCAGGGATTTGGTGGGGGGTTGGTGGTGTTTGTTCTGCTGCCGAGTTCTGTTGCTCGGTTGCATCATCTTTGACCACTGGCTCGACCGAGCTCTCGGAGGCTTGATCTTGTATTAGGATAGGTATGTCTTCCATGTGCTGGGATCCCGGAAGAAGCTCGGCTTCGGATGCGCTTCCTCTCTCAGGTTCACTAGTTGTGGGCGCAGAATTGTTAGAAGGCTTATGGCCATACGCTAGGCCCTGTGTCGCATCAACCGTGGGTTGAATTGCGCCCTCTATCCGTTCGTCTTCGAATGGGGATTGATAGATGGCCTTTTCGTAAACTGCATCAGGCTGTGCGGACGGCACTTGAATACCCAAGCCCGAAGTCTGTCCTATCGATACAGGGGGCTCCGTCTGCGGCTCGTCGTCGAACTCAGTGACCACTGAAGTGCTTGAAATAGCCGACATAGGCACTTCGTCTTGCGCCAACTCAGGGGATCCAAAACTGGGGAAGCTCCCCGGAATCTCAAGGTCGGGAAACTTCGATGGTACATCTAACGTAGTGGTGTCCGCATCCGTCTTGGTTTCAGATGTGATGAGCGTCAAGGAAGGCTCCGAAGAGCCCAAGCCGGTATCTGCGGCAGATCCTTTTTCACCAGAAGCTGCCAGCTCTGCACGAGTGACTGAGGATCCCTGCTCTGGTGGGTGCTTCGCAGAGGACGCATCAGCACGCGTCTGAAAAGCCTTTTCAGCTTCAACCTTTGCTTTAGCTGCGGCTTCCATCTGTTCCTTTCGTCTCGCCGCAGCAGCTTGCCTTGCCTCGCGTGCCTGAGACTCTCGAATCGATTTACTATATGCGAGCTTGATCGTCTCCCTGCGTTGCGCAAAGTCTATTGGACCAACGTCTATCTTGCGCCTTCGACCGTTGAACTCATCATCATGCCCCGACCTCTTGTTGGCAGACGAGCGTTCGACAGCTTTTAGACGAGAGCTCGCTGTACTGGCGCTCGAAACAGGTTGTCGCGGGCGTGAGCTTCGTAATGGGGGTGATAGCTTGGGCGGCGGAGCAGATATATAGGCTGCTAGCCGGGTATTCCCTTGATTGCTCGGGGTAGCTATCTTGTTGGGCGCAGGTCTTCGTGATGTTGTTGGTGTACTGTGATTCGAACGTTTGCTGGTAGGTGTGGTTGATCGTGTGGTTGGCGTTTTGGCGCGGATGCCATGCTGCCTGGAGGATCTTCCACTGGCCGGAAGAGGTTGGGAAGGTGAGTTAGCGCGGGTTGACGGACTGCTTTGACTTGGAGATTCGCCAAACTTTTTCACCGAAACCGGGAGACGAGACGACGGCGATGCTGGTTGTGATGCTTGCGATGATGTCGAGTTTCGATTTTGTCGAGAAGCCGGACGTCGGTTCCCAGACATGGGCGTTTTGTTAGCTGAAGTATCACTTTGTGTCCTGACATGAACAGACGTCGGTATCCTTGATACCTTGGATGATCTGCGGTACCATTCAGCCGGGGAGCCTGGTTCACCATCATCGTGAGAGGCGCGGTCAGGCGAAGTAAGGTCGTGGGCTTGTTGCTCGGAAGTTGGTGGAGATCTAGTGGCCATCTCGTCAATGCCATACCCCACTGTACGCGAGCCGTCATCCTGTGGTAGTATCTCTCCGAATAGTAGACCAGCCGGTCGCGCAGATCGAGGTGACGTGGCTGGGACACTTGGTGATCTGACAGGAGGAGGCGATACAGCCTTGGCAGCCTGCGCAAGAGTGTTGGTTGCAGTACTGGCTGCTTTCGGCCTCATCCTGCTCGCGAAAGATTTGGCATTGCTGGAAAGTTGATCCTCCTCGACATATTTCTGCCTGGAATTGGACCTTGTGTGAAAGGACCCAGCATCACGGTCAACTGAGGTCCTGAGAGTAAGGTAGGTCCCCGGCGGACCGCCAAGTCGACCACGTGCAGTGCCCGAAGACCCATCTTTAGAGACGATACGAGCTCCTGGCTGACGTATAACCTTGCCCTGTGACGATTCCGCTACCGCTTGATCGAATCGCTTCTTCAAATCCTTCACACTTGGCTGCTTCGAAGGGCCGTAGACACCGGTAGCTGGCTTGGATATTCTATCATCTATTGGCATGGAAGCGGAGCGGTATGTAGATCGGGGTCCGCTGTGGCCTGCGGAAAGCCCATTTTGCCCATGTTTGGATACGATCGAGGAACCGTATGGATCTGCACGCGAGGTTGCGGATGTTTGTCGGGAATGCGCGATGTTATGAGTGTGTGGAAGGTTGTGATGCTGGTGCGGGAGGGCTGCCGAAGCCATCGGGTCGGCTGTTCGGCCTCTATGATCGCGATAGAAGTCGTCGGGTTCGGAAGGACTTTCGGGCGGGGCCGCGTTGGAAAAGTCGGAGTTTGGGTAGGCGACAGCAGCAGCATTGGCGGCTACGGCCTGGAGATTGGCGACGGCATAAGTCGCGACTTCGGGGCGGTTAAGGTTTCGATCGAAGTGTTGTATGTTGGAGGCGTCGTCGTCAAGTTCGTAATTGTAATGCTGCTGGTAGTGACTGTGGCTATGGTTGTGGTTATGGTGGTGGTGGTGGTGACGGGGATCATATTGCTGTTGGTGATGAAAGGGTCTCGAGCTGGGCGGCAATGGTGCGGTGCCCAAGCGGTCCTCCTCGTTGCCCCCGTCCATGGTGTGGCAGTCATCAGTCAGGCTTCAAAGACCCAACCATCCCAAGGCGGTAGGACTGGCCAACATCAGATGGGATGCATCACAATCCGAGCGGGTGGAAGCGACGACGTGCAAAGGACATGCTCCTCCGCTGTGAGGGAGGCGGATGGACGAAGTGGAGAGTGGAGTCGCTCAGGTCTCTGCAGCGGTTTTGCCGGGTCCAAAATTCGTTGACTATGGCGGCTTGCGGTCCGTTTGTCTGAAATTTGGCTGGCAAGGTACCACCACCCTGGGGTACGGACGGTACGGTACAGCAGTACTTCTTCAGTGAACGCGAGGCGAGCTCTTTAACGCACGGTATTGATTTGACGCCAATTGTCTGCCCAGTAGATAGGTTCACTCTTTTTTGCTGATGTTGATAGGTCATAAAAGCTGCGGCATATACGCGCTTGCATGCCTTCACTCCTCGCTTGGATTAGGTAGGTTGAAAGTCTGGGTCAGATCTTGTCTTTGCTGGCTGGATTGGATTGGATTTCCAACGTTGTAGGGAGGTGCAGCGGGCACCCAACTCATACGCCCGACCACTTTCCCCGGCCGATGGGTCGAATCCCCACTCGTTAACACAAGCACAAGCACAAGCCACATCAACCTGACATTCATTTGGTTGGTAAGGTACCTTCCCTGCTACCTTACAATACCCTAAAGTGGTCTAGCCCAGAAGACAACAACACCCTGGCAGGGAGGAATCAGTGGCCAGGGAGCCGCGTTGCTTTTTTGCATCAGAGACAAACAAGGGCAGGCAAGACGGGCAGCAAGAGGAACCACCCTCCTTAGCGAGCAAGGAGACAATCCTGTTACAAAAAAGAAGAACTACAGAAAAAAAAAAAAAGATAGAAGAAAAATAAAATAAACTATCACCAATCGCTTGGAGTGATGATCCTTGCCTCCCCCCTCAATCCAAGACATAATTAACATGGTTATGCTTTCTTTTTTGACGTGTGCATCTAAGCATCTGACTGGATGATTGAAGGGGTAATCACCGAACAAGCAGGCATCCACTTTGTTCGGAATGTAAGGATGATCCAGCCCGCGGGCAGCTGAGGAGAGAAAAAAAAATCCACCTACAGACATCAGGAAGGGGCCGACGGGAAGAGAGAGGGAGGGTCGTCACTTCACATCCTAGTTCTAGCCAAGAACTGGTAGGGTTCTGGTGCTACTAGCTAGGCACTTTGTAGATGCAATCCCTGTGCATATTTCATCCAAACCCCTGAGTCTTCGTACCTCTTGTTTGTCAATTGCCGTCTTCATGAAGCCGGAAGGCCAATGTACCACCTACCACCTAATTACTGCACTGCCGGGAGCAAGCCCAACGAGGTTTCTTGAGTGGACAGCTCATTTTCCTCCCCCAAAAAGTTCCCACTGTTTGAAACTTTCTTGTTTACTTCGGAACGAGATTCTGTGTTTGAGCGCAGCAGTGTTTATTTCTTTTTATTATTATCCCACCTTTATTGCTCACTTATTTGTTCTCATGGCCCTTGCAGCTTCCATTATCCAAGGGAGTAAAATCGATCAGCCTTTCCATTTGGAGATAGATCGTAACAAGTTACTGTGGGTAGGTATTCAATTCAGCAATTGCAAGATGGGGTGTTACCATGTGGGTTTTTTTTTTTTTTTTTTTTTTTTTTTTTTTTTCATCTCTCTCTCCCTCCCCCTCCCCCCTCCTCTCTCTATTATTAGCACAACAGCTGTTGTTATTATACTATATCGGAGAAACTTCTTTCTTTTCTTTTTGTTATTTCTTTATACCTTCATCGCCTCATGGAAGCCCCCCCGAAAAATGGAACCAACCAACTGTGGCTAGCTTGTAGATTGGGGGCATTCAACATCCGAAACGTGGCAAGGCGAAGTTGCAAAATGTGCACCGTCGTTGGATGAGACTAGAACAGTCTGTGGCATGCGTGCCGCCCGCGCGCCTCTTTTCAACGTCGTCCGCTGGCGCCCACTGGCATTGACCTACGGGGTAGAATGACTGCATAGGCAGGTAGGTATCTACGGCTGCCTCACCCATGGCACTGGAATCGAACGCGCGGAATCGCCCAGTGCGGCATGACTGGGCTTAGTCCCAAGCCACCACAATCACAATGACCACTTTGACCAGTCAGTGCCTCCGATTCAAACTAGAATTCGACAACCCGGTAATCTCCAAACGCTCTGTGGGTGTTTTTTTTTTTTTTTTCGGTTGGGTTGCTTTTAGCTAAGGTAGGGACAATTCAATCAATGGAACATGAATTATCCAAAGGGTTGCTTGACCAAAGGCAGGCCCCACCAGCCAATCAATTCTTCTAAGCCAGCACCTATTGATCTACTTCGTAGCTTATTCTCAAGCTTATGTACCACCTTTCTTAGGTACCTTAGCAAATATCGCCTCACCTACCCTGTACTGTTAACTCAGGCATCCAGCCAAGCCACCAAACCTTAGTTACCGTAAAAGTCGATTTTTGTCTTATTAGACGCGTCCCACTTTTGCACACTTTGGAACGCAGCATGCGAACGAATCTCCCATCTGCCATGTTGACCTTGACATATTTATTCATCCAATTTTACCGTTTTGTAATTTTGCTCAAGTTAACATATCGACTCCATCGCTCCCTCGCTACGATGGCTTGATTTTGCGTCACGAAATTGAATCGTGTCGAACTAAAGATGTCTGTGGAGAGAAGGCTGCACGAGACGAATAGGTACAATCAATCATCTGTCGCTTATCAGACTCAGATATGGACGTCTTGGTACTGCTAGATCGACTCGATATTGGCAGTTTCAGACATGTCAAAAAACAACAAAAAGCGGCGGAGATGCCAGGACCATGGCGATGCGGTCGCTGGTGATGTTGGTTGCTCCAAGCCAGCCAAGAAACGCAACAAAGGGGGACGAGTTGACATGTTGGAACTGAATAAACAGCCTCGTCCTGCTGAAGTCACACATCTTGTCTTGTCACAATATTTCCCATGCTTGCAAACCCTACGCGAACACCTCCTTTCAAGTCTGCCTTCCTCGTCTAGGATCAGGAGACGCAAGATCGCGGCCATCGGTGACCGAGTTGACGGCAAGGAGGGCGCCGCAGACAAAACACTCGAGGCTGCAGTAGCCCACCTCCTTGACTCGACTATTGTTGCCGCATCGGAAGAGCGGGCGGCCCCCTCCGATGGACGATGGGAGCAGTGGGCAAACTTCTCCCAGAGAGGCGACGAATCTTACGTCACCTTGTCGGACGGCGTGACAAAAGCTCTCTTCTGCCAGTCAGAGGTAAGATCTCGTCTCGTCTCTCCATCTCATGTATGAGATGATTGTAACTATTGCCAAACCGGCATGGCAGGAACACCGACACTGAACCTTGAATGCCATCAGATTGTGAGTTTCGTCATCTGGTCCCTGTTTGAGAGGGAAAAGAAATGCGGGGGCTGGCCACGGCATTTATTGTGCGATGGCTTCAGCAGAGGACCCGTCTCCCGAGCTAACGGATACGTCGGGCTCGCGGCGGCCGATGCCGTGCCCGGAATATTCGTTACCCAACCAAACCCACGCGTGAAGATAGTCAAATCATCACCATGGCCAGAGCTGCTATCGATGCTCGGTCAGGCTGGAGAGAAGATGATGATTGATCTCCTCCTGGACCATTCTATTTTTATCAAAGTGCCAACCGGGAACGAGAACTACTATCAATTGAGTGGTGAGTTGCTATCAGTGGCTTGTCTATTCCAATCTATACTAAGATGATTTCACGACAGGGAGACCGATCACCAATTTAGAGCCGATCATTGCTGCCAAGTCACAAGACCCCGGTAAAGTCCATGGAAGCCAAAAGTCGGCGGCAAAGATAGTCTTCGTGAGGAGCCGCATGCTATATGCGCGCGCGGCACTTAATGCCCGTGGGGCAGTGCACTTTGGGCTCAGACACATCCGTATGTAGTCACTATCCAGCACTTTGTTTCTCCGTATTTCAATCTGTTTTTATAGGACTTCTCATGGTGCTCATTTGAAACTGATCTCTTGAGCAATAGATGTCTTGAATAGGTACCCAGCAATCTCAGACGCCGATAAAGGACGGAAAGGGGGCGATGGCGAACCCGCAGATGTCGCCCGACAGGAGAAAATGCGCGGCAACACGATACATTGCATGATGTATCTGTTCCCTAGGCAGTTTGGTTTGCACAATGCCTTCACATCTGTTGTTGACCATACTCAAACAAGCCAGAGGTTCCAAGACTATACCTTGCGCGAGGAAGAGATTCAACAGAAATACCAAGGTTCGAGCCTCGGCCGTGTTTCAATCCCTAAACGACTCAGAGGTGCCCCTTTTCACTTGGTGGAGAAGATGCAAGTACTGCATCGACGTTGCTCGTACTCTGCGCTCTTGAAACACTACTGCCCTGTAAGTTGGTATTTTGATTGTTCACCTAGTGGATCAAACCCCCATAGATTCTTACTCTCTGAATAGGCTTCTTCAACCGATGAAATAGTAGCCTCACTTAAGGACGGTGGTGCCAAGATAGACGAGCACAGGTTGATACTCGATCTGGCCACTCCAGCAGTTCATGTATCTGCTTACTGCCAAGCAGTTCTTTCCAGGCTTGTCCCAGATAAATTTTGGGGAGACGGACAGATTAGAGTAGCCAACAAAAAAGTATTTCTTAAGCACGTTGATCACTTTGTCAAGCTGCGTCGGTTCGAAACGATGAATCTTCATGAACTAAGCCAAGGACTCAAGGTAGGCCATAGATGTCCACCCAACTAGCACCCCTAGACCAGGCAAGAAAAAAAAAGCTTACAATATCGCAGATCAATGAAATAGAATGGCTTGCTCCGCCTGGGTTAGCACGTCAAAAAGCCAGCCAGTCGGATAGGCGAAAGCGACTCGAGATATTTCAAGAATTTCTCTACTACCTTTTCGATTCAATACTCATCCCTTTGATCCGCAGCAACTTTTACGTCACAGAATCAAGTACTCACCGTTCCCAACTATTCTTCTTCCGCCACGATGTGTGGCGTCAGATCGCTGAGCCGTTTATGGCTGTACTCAAAGTCAACATGTACGAGGAGGTGAACACGGACGAAGCACAGCAGATACTGGCCTCGCGCGACCTCAACTTTAGTCAAGTTAGGCTGTTGCCGAAAGGCTCCAGCATGCGCCCGATCACTAATCTGCGACGAAGAACACTGGCCCAGGGTAGTAAAAAGATGCTTGGCGCCAGCATAAACACTATCCTTGGCCCGGCCCATACTATGCTCAAATATGAAAAGGTATGTAGTTGTTGGTCGATGTCAAAGCATTGACGTATGCAAGATCCCCGGCTAATATGATGTGTCTACCGCAGACCAAAGACCCCTCCCGGCTTGGATCAGCCATGTTCTCGGTCGGCGATATATATAGTCGTTTAAAGGCTTTCAAGGAGCGAGTGGGTACCTCAAACCAAAGGTTCTATTTTGCAAAAGTCGACGTCAAGGCTGCTTTCGATACAATACCCCAGTCGGCAGTTCTTCAGCTTATATCAGATATTCCCACTCATGGTCAATACAAGCTCATCAAGCACGCCGAGGTTGGACGGGCTAGCGGCGATCCTTCGGCCCCAGGCAAGATTGCCAAGCGATGGCGCTCTTATGCCAGAGGCATAGGTGATCACATCACCTTCATGGATGTGCTTTCCACTCAGATCGCCCGGAACAAGAACAACTCGGTCTACTTTGAGAGCGTCTTTCAAAAGGTCCACAACACGATTGATTTGATGAATCTGATCACGTCACATATTAAGCAGAACCTGGTTCGAATAGGGAAGAAGTTTTATCGACAAAAGGATGGGATCCCACAGGGCTCGATTCTCAGCTCGCTTTTATGCAACTACTTTTATGCCGACTTGGAACTTAAAAAACTGCCCTTCTTGCAGTCCGACGATTGTCTCCTCCTTCGTTTGATAGACGACTTTCTTCTGATTACACTCGATGTGTCCAAGGCGAGGCAATTCGTAGAGGTCATGCACGCCGGTGTGCCTGAATATGGAGTAACCGTCAACCCCAGCAAGAGCCTCGTGAACTTTGACCTAGTGTGCCAGGGAGTTGAGGTTCCCAAGCCGGGCCCTGGTAGATCAACAGAGTTCCCCTACTGCGGCACTCTCATCAGTTGCAGCTCGCTTGACGTCAGCAAAGACCGTCGCGATCCGACGGCACCACGCGCTCTCACGGTGGACTTTTCGCGCCATCAGGGCCGCAACTTTCAGCGCAAGGTTCTCAACGCCTTCAAGATACAGTCGCACCTGATGTTCTTCGACTCGACGCACAACTCACGGCGCACAGTTCTCGCCAACCTCTTTGGGGCCCTGGCCGAGACGGCGAGGAAGATGTGGGCGTACGCCAGGGCCATGCCTCAGGGGAGACGGCCGAGGACGCACGTCGTTCTGCAGACCGTTGCGACGCTGGTCGACGTTGCGTATGCGTTGCTGGCGAGCAGGTCGAGGAGGGCCAGGTTCCCCGGGTACGAATGTGGCATCAGCAAGAAGCTGGTGAAGTGGTAGGTGGAACCTGTTATGACTCTCCCAATCTGTGCTTCTCTCTTTGAGAGTAGATCCAACAGGGTTACTGACAAAGGGGGTTTTTTTTTTTTATCTGTGTAGGCTTTCATTACACGCCTTCAGGCGAGTGTTGGCCAAGAGACAGGCCGGGTATGGTCAAGTGCTCTCTTGGTTGAATGCGGAGATACGCAAGTTGAACTTTAAGGGCAAACTCCCAGCATGCAATGTGTAGGGAGGGAGCGACGGACTGCCCAAAAACTTTTTTTTTCTTTTTTTTTTTTTCTTTTTGCTCAATGTCAAAGTCTATTCCGAGGCCTCTGGAGCAATATTCTTAATAATGTCTAATCCATACCGCAGCGCCATGTCCAAGTAGCCAAGATCAAGGGTATCGTGATTTCTATCGTAGAATCGCCCATCGCAAAAAGAATTTGTGTTGATCCATTCACTCGTTGGTATTGGTAGTTCATGAGATGTAAAAAAAAAATCCAAGACAAAATCCCCCCCAAAAGAAACATCAGGCAGCAAGTCCAGTATCCCACCAATGTCTCCCTGAATGCCAATATATGAGCGGCTCCTTGATCCGCCAAGGGTCTTGGTCGCCGGGCAAACCCAAGCCAGCGGCCCGCGCAAAGGAGAAGGGGACGGGCTCCAACATCCACATGCCGGCGCGGCACATGTCGTCGACAAAGACCCAGCAGGTCAGGAGCATCCAAGCGCAAGAGAAGAGCAGATTCGACGTCCTCGGCGCGAGGCTCGGGAGCCTCGGAGCGACGCGGTCGAGACGCAGGCCGTAGTACAGGGTCGTCTGCACGACGGTGCCGACCCAGGCCAGGATGAAGAACAGCCAGGGCATCCAGGGCCTGGCGCCGCGCGGCATGGTGAAGCTTCCCGCGGCGTGCATGGCGCCCGAGATGCAAAATGCAACCAGCGAGCTGAGGAGCTTCTTGGCGGCCTTGTTCTTGGTCCCGGCGAGCAGGAGCACCGACGGTGCAGTGAAGCCTATCCTAAAGGTCTGGTGCCAGGATCGTCCCCATAGACCGCCGAGGCCGTGGTCGAGAATCTGGACAAAGGATCCAAACGTGTCCGAGTATTGCCACAGTTCGGTGCGGACGTCCTTGCCGAAGAGCGTGGTCATCAGCCAGCGCCTGATGACCTGGTCGAGCGAGAACAGAGCCCACAGGGCATTGAAGACTATCATGGACGCGAGGACGCTCCTGTATATGTACAGCAAGGCGGGAGGTAGATGGGGAGCCAACGGGGCCGACGGGGATGGGGCTACCTCGTGACGACCGGTGCGGAAATAAGGATCATACTTCATGAGAGTGGCACAGACGTCGAGTGCCAGATATGCCAACACCGGTCTTCCGAGTCTGGTGAGCAATAACTCTCTGTTGCTGGCAGGACGTGTAACGCCAGCCCTGGATCTTATTGGTATTGTCTCGATCTGGACCAACTCTCCCGAGCGGGATTGTCGTGGAGGATCAAAACTTGGTATGGTTGGAATAGCAAAATTCCAGCCTGTCGCAGAAGTGGGTGTCAGTCAGCTCAAGGAGTAGAACTAGTGTCACACGGGATCAAAAGGTTGTTTGATGGATCCATCCATCCATCCATCATGCTTACCGGAGCCCCGCCATGCAGTGTAATAATCGTATGCCCAACTCAGCCTCTCGCGAAATGGGGCGTCCTCTGGGAACGCTTGCCAGTAGTACTCCATGTCATTGTTGAAAATGGACTTGGCAACATCCTCGTCTGGAGCCACAAGGAAACGAACCGACTTCCTCCTACGCTTGGTGATGAGCCTTTCGCTGCCGTTGCCGTTGCTGGTGCCATTGCTAACACCATTGGTTTTACTACCGTTGCCATTTTCGATCCCAGACGAAGACAAGGCAGAGCTATATGCTCGTTCAGGAGAAGCCCGAGACGAAGAGCCGCTCCTCCCACGGGCCGACCCATTCTGCTGTTTGCGTCTCTTGTTGACCCTTTCGGCATCATACTGCGGGCGCCTGATGACCAGGCTGGTCAAAGCCCACAGAGTACCCCTGGGCGAGAGCTTGCAATGTCAGTTATATATGTTTTAATTCTCTTCTATTGCAAAAGAGCAATAGCAGCACAAGAACATGTCAAAAAAAAAAAAAAAAAACATACCAGGCAGCAAGGATGCCCGTGGCGTATGTGACGGCAAGGTTGTCACTCCTCGTGTGACGACCCATCTCGAGGTTCAGCAACGCCACGAGGGCGGCGACGAGGAAGCGCGCGCGGTAGAGCCATGGTCGACCTCTGTGCGGCACGGCTAGATACAGGCACGGTATGGCGAAATTGGCGATGAGGCTGTGGACGATCAGCAGCGGACGAGCATCTCCAGATGCTATCCTCTCTTGGAAAAGGACGCTTATGAGCTCCCGGTCATGAGCAGCGGCTGCAGCGGTTGCGCTGCTGCTGCCTGTGGGTGACATTAAAGAGGGAAGAGATATTCTGTCTTTTGTTGATTTTTCGTTTCTTCTTTTTTATGCCCGTTGCCGACCTTTTTTTTTTTTTTTTTTTTTTTTTTTTTTTTTTTTTTTTTGGTTGGTTTAAAATTCACAGGTTGACAGAGAGGGGTGCAAAGATTCGTCTAGTTCTTGACTAACTTGCTATGTCTACCTTATCCAAGGTAGACTTCGCCGAGGTGCCCAGACTTGGGTAAGGTAGGTAGGTATAGTATCCACAATGAGTCCGAATAAGAATCGGGACGGATGAACCAAGGAGTTAATTACTAAGTAGTTTATCGTCTTCGTCGACATGTCACACCACTCCAAAAAGGCAAGTAATGTCTTGGCTTGCTTTATCCAGACTTGTGCATTGTAAAGGCCAAGCTGACAAGCGATCATGATGAGCAAGGGGGGGAGAGAGAGAGAGAGATATGATAGAGACAGCGCACATGTGGCGGAACCCTGGGCGGGACATGGGGTCCAGAAAAAAAGCCACGACCCCAGTATCTCATGCTAATTGTTGTCTGTG
This sequence comes from Pyricularia grisea, assembly GCF_004355905.1. NCBI lineage: Eukaryota > Fungi > Ascomycota > Sordariomycetes > Magnaporthales > Pyriculariaceae > Pyricularia > Pyricularia grisea. The sequence goes on from NW_022156717.1 coordinate 4,444,905, forward strand.
ATGTAATCAATTATTGTAGTCATGAACTCATCAATTCAAACCTTTGCAACCCATGAAGACTAAGCCCCAGAAGAAATCTGTGAGTGGAGTGAAGGGAGAGAAAAAAAGATTCTACTGTGCTGTAGAACATGTCGTTAAAAGTCGCTGTAACCAGAGAGCCAAGTTAATCAACTTGCTGATCAAAATCTCATTCGCCACTTTGAATAAAGACACGACACGGCCATCCTGACAGGGTGCATGTCTTACCAAGCTAAGACAAGCTGAGGTACTGATGTGGACACACGCTTACTGCACCCAAGTAGGTACCTAGGCATCTCCAATATGCAGTCAGTCATTGACACAAGAACACAAGGGCAAAGCCCCGGATCAAACCATGGCGAATTAATCAATTCAGTTGGCTCACGATGACGGCCCACCTAGCCCGAATCTTCCTTTCATTTGAACGTACACGTTACTCTCTGTACGTACGGCATATGTCCAAGCCCCAAGTGCATGCAATCATCCCAGACTCCTTTTCATTTTCAACCGCCCAACAAAGCATATGTATATATGTATATATAGAAACAAGTAGCCGGCTCTTCCTCCAAACTCCAATGGGTATCGTTCAATGTATTCTTTTGGTTTTGTACAGTATCGCTTCAAATCAGCAGACCGCCCGTCGTTAATGCAGACAAACTTCCACGTCTTCCTCTATCTTTGTTACCTCTGATATCGAGGAAGTGGCTCGTGAGGTGCCGTAATTGAACGACTCAGGGCACCAGAACCCATGTAATCCCCTGCGCTCGTGTGTTGATTGAAATACGAGCTACCGGGGTCCTCATCGTCCTCCGAGAGTATAGGCGCCGAAGGCTGAAAGCTTAATACCGGCGCCGTCGCACTCGTGGCAGGCCCTTGACTACTAGGACCTGGATCCCCCGTGTCATAGTCTTCAGGGAAATCAGGCGGGGCGCTTGCCTCTTGCAGCAGACGATGACGCTCTCTCTCCAGCTTATCTTCGCTGTTGCCAACCGCTGCCTCGCCATATTCAACCTCGTCCAGAGTCGGCGCTGTTGCAGCACCGTTAGAGTTTCCGACTGCAGGAGCCGACGACGGCCCTGCTGCTACGTCGTCCTCAACGTTGTATATATCCTCTGGTATAGTCTCGGATGACGGACCCGCATATGGCGCTGCTGGAGGCTGACTTGGTAACAATATCTGCTCCGCGCGCCGAGCTCGTTCCTTCTCAGACAGGCCCGCATTGTTCGGCAAATCTGGGGGTGGTATGTAGATCGGCGCCTGCTGTTGACGAGGATCGTGTGGAGTGTAGTACGGGCTGGGCATATATTCGGTACTCGGACCTATAGGTCCGTTGTTGCCCTGTCCTCCCTGACTGTAAACATAGTCCTGGCCGGCGGCTGGCTCTGACTGATCCCGCTGTTTGTCATCCGACTCATAGGCTACCGTCGGTATTTGCGATGATTCGTTCGCTTGCGACAGCTGGCGCGCTTGAGGATTCGGTCGAAGAGAACCACCCCTTGTCCTTTGTCGACTTGAATCCACACTCCCTACAGGAACCTCGAAAACAACCGAGATGACACCCTTGTGGCGACGCAGTTGGTCTGTGTCTATTATGGTGCTTCCCCAGCTTCCCATGATAGACGAACCTCCACTTTCGTATGGGTTCCTGACCGAGGGCATTGCACCACCGCCCGATATGCCGCCAGCTTTGGATTGTACCGACGATATTTGGCTGGCCAGCTTGCCTCCCAAGTCCACTATTACTTCCAGTTGGTATTTGAAGCTAATCAGCTCACCGGGCACGCCCTTGATGGTAGGAAACACATCCTCTGGTACTCGAACCGAAATTGTGACGCTTGCGTCGAGTGTAATGGGGTCGATGATCAGGGGACCAAAGGCCTGTGAGAGGTCCTTACGGAAGACGCTGCACGACCCAGCTGATGACAAAGACAAGCCGCTCAAGCCTGTTTTCGACCGTGGGAAATATTCTTCCTTTTCCAAACGACGCACATCTTCCTTGGACAACCCCTGGAAAGCCGATACAGGCGGTGCCGAGTCTATTCTTCCTTGCCTATACAGAGTGACAATGACACCGTGGACGCTTTTTATCCTCTTGATGTGGTGCACTGATACCTTGACGGGGACAAAGTCTCCAGGTAGGCAACCGCCCTTGAGCATTTCGACGCTGGCGGTGATGGTCTTTTCCTCAACCGTAGGCGTTCTGGCACCAAACTGTGAGCCCGAGGAACTTCCTGTTGCCTCGCTAGCCTTGTACCCAACGCTAGCACCCGCACTACTGCTCGTGATGGCGCTCTCTGTGCTAATCTCGCTCATAACATCGGGCATTTCTGTACGTGTGGGACTTTGCGGAGGCTGCTGAGCCTCGATGGCGGCATCGTTTCCCATGTTGGATTCTGCAGTAACACTCTCAGGTGCCCTGGAGGAATCCAAATCAGAAGAAGTGACATCGTGGGAATCGCCCAGGGATGAGCCCCTGTCAGCTCCGCCGATGGCACTTGGTCGCTCCGTCTTCCTCCTCCTCGTCCTCCTTGATATTGGCTCGAGAGATATCGTTCGCGGCCGCGGTGCTGGAATTGATCCTATATCTACTTTCTCCGCAAAGTAAATTTTCCTGTCGCATACAGTCGTCGGGGTTATCGATGTCGGTCTCGTCAAAGTCGCTGATATCATGTATGATATGGTTCCTCGCTCAAACTAGTGTGGACACGAAGGCATTAGTGAGAATGATCTTATCCGGCAGTTCCGAGTGAGGGGACGAGAAAATAAGACATAGCAGACTGATATCATGAGAGGAACATACATCAATGCTTGATGGAAGGTTAACCTTGGATGGAAACACGAGGTCAAAATTGAACTCGTAACGCCCTGCCTCCAGCTTTCCATCGGCGCTAAGGACCTGCTCATCTTGGAAGAGTGACGCGAGACCATTGCCAAGGTATCGTGTCCGGTTGGTCACGCCCGAAGCAATCTGCGCCGTGTTGATGGTGGCTTCGTGAGCTGCGTTTGGACTCTTGAATACCTTGACGAAGCCGTGGAGAGCAACAGTGAGGTGTGTGATGCGAATTGGCCTGAGGACGGTCAGAATAACGGCGCCGGTGACATGGTCGCCTTTGGCGTACTTGCGGTGCGGATCGACAGGGCGGACGTGGAAATCGGTAATGTGTCGCGTCTTTGAACGCGAAAAGAGGCGCGAGATTAGCGATCGGCTCGTTTGCGTGTCTTCCAGCAGCGAAGATTGGTTCCTGGAGGCCGAGGAGCCGCCCATCTAGCCTGTGCTGGGTCTGTACGACGCCCCTCGCAAGGAGTAAGGGAGGGTTGTGTGGTGGTCTGGAAGAAGACTCTATGTAGAGGCGAGTGAGCCTTGGGCAGTAGGCGGGAAGGTGCGTGTTAGACCTTCTTGGCCTTCTCAGGCCTGAGTCTGTGGCGGGCGTATGAAGGAAAACCAATGTTAGGTGAGGTGCCCAATCGGCGAGGCGGCGCAGTCGTCGAGGCGGGCCAGGACATGCATGCGCGCAGCCCCTCGGAATGAAGTCGATTGATCGATCGCGACGTGTTCGAATTCAGCGCACGGTGAAGGCCAGCCTTAAAACCTTGGCCTTGAGCCCTTATTGGCTTTTTGATTTCTTTCTGGATCGGTGTAGTACACACCTGCTTCCGACCCTTTCTCTGACTTGGTTTGAGCGAGCTGTACAAGGAATCGAACGAGTCGTGTTCTGTCCCGCCAAGTCTCAAAAGGGGCTTTTTCTTACGGTATGATGGATTGACACGAATTGGGTACCGGTTAATTTGGTGCGACAGGCGAATGAGCGGAACCAAACGGCCGGGGATGCCGGGGGCTTCTGTAATGGGGAATTGAATTCGACCGTTGGAAAAACCACCGCCCGAAGGGGCACACAACGGAGGCCAAGAGTCGGCTGAGCGAGGGTGTACGGCGTTCTGTTGTTACCGAGCCAAGTCGATCTTCGTCTTGTGGACTGGCAACTGGCAGGCAGGCAGGCAGGCAGGCAGGCAGGCAGGCAGGCAGGCAGGCAGGCAGGCAGTTTGAAGTGGCTTGGTGGTGGTGGTGGTGGTGGTGGTAGTGGTGGGTAGGCAAACAATACAAGCAATGGAGAGTCCAGGGGGTTGAAAAGTTACCGATTGAGTGGCGCGACAACCTTCCCCCGGCCTGCGATTTGTGCAGATACAGGCTAATGAGTAGCGTGGCTGTGGCCCGGCGCCTTCAATGGCCACACACGCAAGCAAGCAAGCAAGCAAGCAAGCAAGCGGACCGTATGTACCACCCAACTGTGCTCGCGATGGATTGACGGCGGGCGGGATCTTCCAGCCGCCCGGCTGCGATAGAGAAAGAAAAAAAATACAAAAAAAAAAAAAAAGGCAGAGGGAGAGCGGGGCCAATTGTTGATTTCTTCCCTTGTCTGGCAACGCTTTGTTTGATACAGACAAATATCAATCAAATTCGACAAGGACCGTGTACGAGTTGATGGGATCGCTCTGATGCACGCCAAGACTAGCAAGATGGTAAGAATGCTTGGCTTGCCAAGAACTCTTGTTTTCGGGGAAGGGGAGACTTGATTTCAAAGAAGACCCAAAGGTGGAGGCGGGAAGAAAGGAAGAGGGGGGCCACAAAGTTGAGCTGCGAGGATTTGGCCTGCAGATAAAACATGAGCATGCAATAATTGCAGCAAGATTCTATGGAAAGAGGGATGAGACTCGTCAGCGGCCGGGCTGTGGAAGTGAAAGTGCAAATGTGGGGATAATGGAAGGGGGCAAGCATTCTGGGTTGGGAAAAATAAAGCGACATGACATGGACGTTACGAACAACAGACAGGAGCAAGTTTTACGTGGTATGTAGGTTAGGTGATCGACTTAGGTACCTAACTGCCAACCCAAGTGAACATAGATCGCCAAGGTACCTGGGGAGGTAAGGATATCCATACAAATATTTTGTTGATTTGTCTTACTGCGCGCACCTTTCCAGACGGAGAAATTACTTACCCAACGTCCCTTAGTCGCCCGTTATTTTACCGCCTAGGACCTAGACTAGGTCACGGTGTATTACACACCATCTCGATTGGCAATTGCTTTGTGAGATTGCTCCATAATTACATTTTTTTTTGTGACTTGCCGGGAATTGATTAATCGATCCAGTTTATTTTTATTTTTTCTCCTCGTTTCCTTTATGTTTTCGTCTAGAAGAGGTTTATTTCTGTTTGGTTTCCAGCCCGCCCCGTCGTCTGACATATTATGGGCCTAACTAATTCGTCCCTTCATACAGTAGGTATAGGTAGAGCCCGAGCCACAGGGATTATTTATACTTGGGACTGGGACTTTTGTTAACTCTACAGTACCAGACACTACAGAACACACCACCACTTATCCATCTCTCAAGTCGTTGGATCCAAGCTTCCCCGGCTGGTGGGCTCCAGGCGGATGTTCGGGCGGTCGGCATAGCCGGCAACGTGTCTCGCCTCATTAGACAAGTGAGTTTTCCCAAAGGGGAGAAGAGAATAAGCAAATCTAACCCTTGCCTGCACTCTTGTGCCTGGTTTTCCAACCACCCTTTCGCGCCAGGCGGTTGAGGAGGCTTGCGCGTCCGCCTGTCAGAACCCACTTTCCAAAGTCTCTGGTTGGTCCCGTCCCGGCGGTGCACTGCATATGGGGGATTCCACTAGGCTTACTATGTAATACAAAGTAGACTTATTAGCTAGGAGAAATACGGCCTGACGGGTATCTAGGCAAGTGGAGGCCGTCCTTAGCTTCTCCACAGTGAAAGGGTCTAGGCAGTCGACAAAAGACGATACGGCCCACATGATCCTTTGAACGGACCCCAAGCTGGGTTCAGAGTGGGGAAATAAGATACCTCCACCTCTTCGTAGTAGCAGTAAAGACAGCTGGCCAAAGTTGACCGAGGTAAGTACCTGGTCCGAGCATCGCATCGCGTCGCATGGGTTTCCAACACTACCCACTTCACCCACTTCACGACCTCCTACACACACACATACACACGCACACACACACACACACACATACACACACACGCGACAACCCACACTCTCAATGACACCATTCCACCCGAGCTTAAACGGGACCTGCACGTTTTCAATAAGGCTTCTTTTTGGGCTGGAAAAATATCGGGTATGGAAAGAATGTATGGTCATGTACTGACAGAGTAGGAAAAAAAAAATCTGCAACGTGGCACAAACAAATATCCATCCGTAATCAATGTGTCAGGTAATACTATATGCATGTCCTTGAATTTCCCACATCGGTCAATGCCACGTCCCGACATGCGGGCGATTGTGACGGGAGACCCAATATTAGGTTACCCCCAATGCGCCGTCACACGCCCGCACCAACTGCTGGGACGATGTTCGAAAACAGGCGCGCCTGCAGCTGTACGGAAACAGTAAATGTAAGGCGAGGCAGAAAAAGTCGATCTTTGGTGCATTGACTCGAGCATATTCTTGGAACGTCATATTAGGTCAAAGTGCGCCTCGGCATATCTGGGGGATCGTTTGGGATGACCATCTGGAGGGTTTCGAACAACTCATTGGATTGAAGCCAACTTGGGATGGATGGACTCGATCTCCCACAGCCCTCAAGCTGACAGCCAAACTTACATACGGACAAAAAAAAAAAAAAAAAAAAAAGAAGTTCCGGATGGACTTAAGTCGACTAAGGTAGTGTGGTCTAGAACTAGACACACCTAGTTCTAGAACCAGAAGATCAACAGCTTAGGTACATTGGATACGAGACGGCCAATCCAGCAGGCCAGCTTTAACGTCCTTTACTCGGCAAGACCGTGGCCAGGAAAAATAAGGCTTTGCCTAGTGCGTATATAGTATGCGAATTGTCCAAAGGTAGAAATGTCTTACTCAGTTCAGTATCACGGCCTCATTCGGGCAGATAGATAGATGCGTACATACCTAGGTAGGTGGAACTTGACACAATGCCTCGATGTAGTTTCCATAGCAGCTCTCACATTACCTAGACTCATCAGTAGATAGCAAAGGTAGGTAAGGATACGTATTAGTCTAGTCTACCTATAGCCACAGCTTAACAGCTCCAACCAATGTACACCCATTTTGATGCAGCCGATATCCCCAAATACAAGCAGTGAACTCCGCGCCATGATTTCATGTGACCTATAAGATGCCAACAAAGAAAAAAAAAGACAAAGGAAAACACAATGTATGCATAGAGTTGCCGGGAACCCAGCCCAGGCTTCAGCGCCTAATCCAATGCCTCTCCGCTCAAAATGCTTCTCAAAATGTCAGATCCAAGTCCCTCAATTCCCTGTTCGATCTCCTTCTCACCAACACAGCTGGCAACCCGTCTCTCGTCGCCACTGCTGAACGTGGCCTTCCTGCCCTTCTTGCTTGGCGTTTGCAATACTGCAAAGGAGCCAGTCTTGCCATCCACGGCTGTGACGAGCGATAGTGTCTCCAAGCTACCAATGACTTCGCGGAATTCCGAGCTTGACAGCACGTGAAGGAGCGAATCACGTTTGCAGAGAAGGCTATATGTGTCGTACAGCGTTTTGACTGTTGGGGCCGTTACTCGGGACTTTGAGGGCGTCGTTGGCGATATAGCGGCAACAGCAGCCTTGTTCTTCTTCTCGATAGCCATGAGGGAGCACAACGCTGCTTTCTGTTGTAGATTGAGGCTCTTGAGACGTTGGCTCGCCCCGTTGCCGAACGCTGTTGCCGTAACCTTGTTTAGGTGTGAGATGCTCACTCGTGGTGCGGTTTCGACAGTCAACGCTTGCAGAGACGCAGCCAGTTCAGCAGGAACTGTTCTCCTGCTGGCGTCTTTTGAAGGTGAACCTGCGTTGTTGGGCGTCTCACCAAGTGGCCTCTTGGACGGCGTCATTTGCAAAATCTTCTGCCTTGCCTCCTCCTCGAGTTTCCGTTTTGTCTCGGCTTCCACCAAGTCCAAAGCCCGACGCAGTATCTCGTAGGCCTTTCTCAGGTCCCCCGTTTGGCTGGATACCTTGCGAGAACACAGCTCAATGGCAGCGGGGTGGAAAAAGGGGGTAAAGCCCACATTGGCACTGCCGGCCGGCATAAGGCTCTTCAGTCGATCAGTGACGATTGCCTTGATTTGCAGTGCTGAATATGGGAGAAACGGAAGTAGCTCAGGCTTCAAGTTTCTCGACTTCAGTCTCGGCAGAAAGCGGTCGGTCAAGTCCAGGGCGTTGGCAATTCCCACCAGCGATACTCGGGAGGATTTCTGCATCGACCATTCGAAGATCTTGTACAAGCTTTCCAGGTCCAAGCTGAGAATGTGATCGATTTCGTCAAGGACTACCAAAAAGGCACTTGCGACCTTCCGCTTGGGGATGAAAAGTTGCTGCAGCGCAGCTGCTGGCTCAGCTTCTAATATGTTGATCTCGTCCCCAAGTTGCTCCAGGAGGGTAACGTAGAGATCGTTCGAAGACTTGACGCTCATGCAGTTGATATATGCCTTGCGAACAGACGGAGTTTTTGAAACCAGCTCATCCGTAACGGCGTTGACCATTGCGCTCTTCCCTGTACCTGGAGGGCCGCTGACATAGAGACACCCGTTGGGAGTTGAGGATGTGCACTTGGCCAGGAACTCCTCGAGGTGCGCCCGCTCGTCGTCACGCCCAATGAGGCGACCCGGGTCGTTGCTGCGAGAGAACAGTTGTCTCGCAAGGTGGTAGATTGTTTGGGATGTTGCAGGAGTGGATGGTGTCTTTGGCGTCAGTCTTGTTGATAATTTGCCGACGGACATGACCCGGTGCCGGGGTGTGCTCGGCGAGTCGGACAAGGCATCGCGGAAGCGGGGGGTCTTCGGGGTAAGTGGTGCGGCAACTGAAGGTGTCGATATGGTCAGCAGGTGTCGCACAGAGTCAGAACCACTGGATATATGACATACACTTCTTCGAAGGACTTTTGGCGGGAAATGTAGACTCATGGTCTTCTAATATGGTATCGATGGAGCAAGAATCCCTGGGGTCTCGGTTCTCGTCGTTGATTTGCAAACTACGGGTTTGAAGTCTTGTACGCTTGGTAGGAAGCTCCGTGTCTGTTGCGAAAGCTCGTTAGTTACAAATGGCTCCTTCTTTTATCAACCACAAAGTAGTACGGAGATCTGCTCTGCTCACCATTGTTACCGGAGCTCCGGGTCCTCTTGCCCACTGAAGGCATATTCGAAACTTTGATCGGTCCGGCTTTGATGAATGGTAGGTACGAATGGCATACACGAGCGAAGAAAAAGGCAGGTTCTATACTGGAGATGTGCAGAACTTAATGCAAGTGAATATATGACGATCGAGCATTAGAGAGGAAGTTACAAGTGTTGTAGGCAAGCACACAAGTTTGAAGCAAGAACGAGGTTGCTGTGGCATACCTTAGCTACGAGATGTAGGTCCACCTGCAGTGAGACATTGACGCGACTGCCGTGGTCCGACGCGGTAAGAAAAACACGAAAAGCGCGATCCACTTTAGCTTTTGACCCCGCCAAGCATACGTGATTGCGCGTTGAGAGAAGATCACTGCGCATCACGTGCCCCGGAAACGCCAAAGTGTCCTGCAAGGTAGAGAGAGTCGCGGGAGTAAGTTCGCCTCAGTCATTGAATTGAATCACCCCGTTCTTATCCGAGCCCCAAAAACCACCCCGCACTAAGATTGTAGCTTGACAAGCCCGATTGCTAGTTACCTATTATCCACTGACTAATTGACGATACCTTTTATCTCCAATTTATCACGGCAAAGCCAGGGACAAGATCTGCGTGTCAGATATTGACAACATCGTACTAAAAGCCTACTACCTACCGATATCTGCTGGTGTCCTTCCAATTTACGGAACCGCCGGCTTGGGTTTTCTGCTCATATCGTCGGATCTACTAACCCACAATAAATTAAGAAAAAAAAAGAAGAAAAATGTCACCATCTTCGCCCTGGTAGTGTTGTATCGATGATGATACCAAGCTAGGTACTCAGACAATGGTCACGTGGACCCTGCATGCTCGCCACTTCCTTCCGTACGGACAAATCAGTCTATACCTAGGTAGACTGAGGCAAGCCAGTTAGCCCAGTGGCTAATGGATGGTTTTTGATCCACCCTAAAAAAACATCTACAGTCTTTATTTTCATAATTAACCGCCAAATAAGGTTGGTTAGAGTTTATCATGGCCCAAAACCTCGATGCTCAGTATAATGCAGCCGTACAAAGGTTCAGAAATGAAGAGTTTCCCATGATTAGAGGTAGATGCTCGTTTTAATCCCTTGTCGTTTTAACCTGAAAATCATGCACTTTTAAAACTAACTTATGTGCCCCGGCTTGAAAGACTCAATATACTTGGACCATGCTGGAACAACTCTCTGCCCCAAGTCTCTCCTTGAGGCGTTTGCAAGGGATATGACGGGTAATTTGTATGGCAACCCGCACTCTGCATCCAACTCGTCACAGTTGTCTACCGCGCGTATTGAAGACATCCGTCTCCAAGCCCTGCAACTGTTCGGCGCCAGCCCCGATGAGTTCGACCTCGTCTTCGTGGCCAATGCTACGGCGGGAATAAAACTGGTTTCCGAATCCCTGAGAGCCCGCGATGGAGGATTTGGGTTTCTTTACCATCAAGCATCTCATACTAGCCTCGTCGGGGTCAGGATGGAAGCTCAAAGTAGTGTTTGCTTGGGTGAGAATGAGGCTGAGGAACTGCTTGCAGGCTGCACTACCAATCTGGCCTCGGTGACAAGGTCTACTCCAGGTGCTGTGTTGTTTGCATACACGGCACAGTCTAATTTTGACGGACGCCGTTATCCATTGACCTGGGCAGACAAGGTCAGGAGAACCCACGCGTCCAGGAGCATGCCAATTTGCACTCTGCTAGACGCAGCCTCTTTCGTTTCGACCTCCCCGTTGCATCTTGGGGACTCTGAAACCGCCCCAGACTTCACTGTTCTTAGCTTTTACAAAATGTTTGGCTTTCCAGACCTCGGCGCCTTGATTGTCAGGAAACAGGCTTGGCCTCTGTTCGAGTCTAGGAGATATTTTGGAGGCGGAACGGTCGATATGGTGGTGAACTTCAAAGAATTATGGCATGCTCCCAAAACTGGGTTTCTTCATGAACGCCTGGAAGACGGGACGCTGCCAATCCATAACATATTTGCACTCGGCTCAGCTATCCAAATCCACCAGGGGCTTTTTGGTCCTATGCATACAGTATCCTGCCACGCTACATTTCTCGCTCAGAAATTGATCAATGAATTACAAAACCTACACCACAGCAATGGCGAGAAGGTGTGCACCTTATACTCGCCATATCCCAAACCGAATGCCGATGGCAATGGCTGGAGCCAAGGGCCTATAATCGCCTTCAACATTTGTACTTCCAACGGTTCCTGGGTCAGCCTTGGCGAGTTCGAGAAGCTTGCAAGCCTGCGAGATATACACATCCGTACCGGTAGCCTTTGTAACCCGGGAGGTATCGCGACGGCCCTGGCACTCGAGCCCTGGGAGATGAAACGAAACTTCTCGGCCGGCCTCCGCTGCGGAGCTGACAGCGACATGGCGCTTGGGAAGCCTACGGGCGTCATTCGTGCTAGTCTTGGTGCTATGAGCACCACCTCTGATGTTGATAGGTTTGTGGCCTTTGTTGTCGAGTTCTTTTGCGACGATGAAGCTGCATCTCGAGGTCGACAAGGACAAGGCCGCCCAGAACCGCCGTTGCCTTCCGGTGAGGCAGAACTTTGCGTTGATAGCTTGACCATATACCCTATCAAGAGCTGTGCAGGCTACTCCATCCTGCGCGGGAAGCAGTGGCAGGTCCGACCGGAAGGCTTAGCGTGGGACCGCGAATGGTGTCTTCTCCACAGAGGCTCTGGTCAAGCCCTAAGCCAGAAGAGATATCCCAAGATGGCGCTCATCAGACCGGTCGTTGATCTAGAGAGTGGACAACTGTCTGTCAGCTACCTTGGGGAGCCTATACCAAACCTACCCGGCCGGGTGTCGGTACCGTTGTCTCATGATCCATCCGTCTTCCAGGCTTCCATCCATGTCTCTGCGGCGCCTTCACGAGTATGTGGAGACCAGGTGGCCACCAAAATTTACCACGACAACGAACTAAACGACTTCTTCTCTACAGCCCTCGGCGTTCCATGTGTTCTCGCACGGTTCCCGCCAGGGGGTCAACCTAGCAACGCCCAGCGATCTTCCAAGGCACGTCTTCAAAAGCACCAGATCCCGATTGATGAAGAAAGCGAAGTTTCAGATGTCTATGACGGTTCTGGAACAACGACGAATTGGGAAAATGATGAAAGGCAACATATTCTTCTATCCAACGAAAGCCCCATTCTTCTCATCAACCTCGCCAGCGTCGACGCGCTGAACCAAGAAATCAAGTCGAGAAAGGGGAGCGCCGGCGTGAAGATACCCGCCTCTGCTTTCCGGGCCAACGTCGTGCTCCGGCGGACCGACGAGTCTCGGCCCGACAGTGCCCAAGGCCTTGCATATGCAGAGGAGAGGTGGAAAGGGCTGACCATCGGCAAGCAGACGTACACAATGCTCGGTGCGTGCAGACGGTGTCAAATGGTCTGCGTCGATCAGGACACGGGGTGTCGAGGCGATGAGCCCTTTAGCACCCTGTCCAAGACGCGCAGGTTTGATGGGAAAGTCTTTTTTGGGGTTCATATGGCCTGGGGAACAAGTTCGCCTTCAAAGGCCGTCGCAGCCGCGCGTGGAGACGTGACATACCCAACTATACAGGTCGGTGAGCTTGTTTCAGTTCATATGTAGCGATTTTGGATTGTGATGCACGAAAACATGCCATATTTTTTTTTAAAAAAATAAAATGCATATCGAAGATGTGGGGACAGCAAAAAGCATTAGCATGGATGGCATCAACGCTGATATGAAGAGTATTCGAAACCGTCTATTTGCTATGGCAAGAGGCATATTTATCAGGTTTCAAGTGATAAAAGAGGAGCTGATGTGTCAGCTTGCATCCCCTACACGAACCGTAGCGGCTTATTGTCACATAAATACAAAAAAGAAAAAAAAGAAAAACTGGCTAAATCGCAATGACCACACGCAAATGCACAAATCAGGGTGGTAACAAAAACTTGGTCGGGCCTGTTTTTTTCTTCTTTTCTTTTCTCTCTTTTCTGTTTTTTCTTTGGTCTTTCTGCCTGTTTTTTTTTTTCTCTCTTTTTCTTTTGTAGGTCCTAATAGTCTCTGTAGTTAGAATATCTCCTCACACGCGGCGGCAAGGCCAGTGGCGTGTCCATAATATCAGGCGACATTGGTGAAGGCGCCAACATAGCTCCGGGAGGGCTCGAGGACATAGGATCGGTCGGGCCGTGGTCGACCTCAGTCCTCATCGGCCAGCCCTCGCCGCCAGACATCTCGACGCGGCTCGTATCTCCCAGTTCCGCCACGTTGGGGATGACGGTATGGATACTCGTCGTCTCGCTGCTCCGGTGGCTCGGCTTCCCGGCAAATGTGGCAGCGCGAGCGAGCCCGCCGTTGCTGTTGATGGACCGATCCGTGCTTGACGTGCTGAGGAAGGCACTTTGCCTTCTCGGACTGCCTCGCTCATGGTGTGTGGCCGCGAACACGGCCGGGGCAAACCGAGCTTGAGTCACTGGTTGGCCCATATTTGGAAGCCGGGGTTGACGTATCTCTCCGCCGTAAACAACCCTAGGGATACTAAGACCAGTCAAGTGGTCTTCCCATTCCTGAAGCTTCCGTGCTCTCCTAGCCCTGAGTAGGAAAAAAACGTATATAGCTATGGCGACCAAGGCTGCGAAACCTGCCGATCCTGCGGCTATCCCAGCAATTGCTGCCGTGGAGAGTGGCGGTCCCCGGTTTCCTGAATTCCCCTGGTTCTGAGTCGGAGCCGGGTCTGGTGGGACAAGGCTCGTCTGTGTCGGTGGAGCAGCCGTTGTAGTTATGATGACAGGAGGGGGGACACTTGAGCTGGGGTTTGAACCTGGCAAAATCAGTGTGGTTGTGACGGCGGGACGGGATGTGATCGTCTGAGTCTCGGTTGTGACGATGGTTGTGATGGCATCGACCTCCCTGTGTATGAGTACTTCGGTTAGTCATACGTCAAATGCTCCTTTCTTTTTTGTTCATACAGGGCATTAGCTACTGACTGAGTGCGCGTCCTCGGCACCTCTGCTACGACCACAGAAATTGAACTGATTGTGGTCGTGGAGGATATGGTTGAAACAACCTCATCCAACTCAGTAATGATGCTCATCGTAGTCACGGTCGAGAATAACACTGATGTTGCAGGTGGCCTGCTTTGTTCTTGCCGGCGAGCAACTGCGGGTGCAACAACAGTTTGTGCCTTTGCTGGGCTATTGTCAAGCTTTTGACCGCCCGGTGAAGCTAGAGAGCCGGGACTAAGCCGCGATGCATTGCTGCTACTTGCGTCGTCTTCTTGTGAGGCATCTCGCAACTGGTTGCTGGGGGGCGTAGGCTCTGACCCCTCAGCCAGTACTGTTGTAGTGACATATACAATATCGGTATAAGTCGCCCCTGGCTTCGACTCGGTCAATGTTACGACGGTGTCGACGAAGGATGTCGATATCACGGCAATGATAACCGTATCGATCTTGGTAACTATACGGGTTAGGGTGGTATGGACTGTGCTAACGATGGTGGTAGTTTTGCTCCTACGGCGGTTATTAGCTTAGCACTCCAAGTCCTCGTGCCTCGGCCGGGTCCAAAAGAAGCCTCTTCACGTACGGGTGGCCGATGCATTGTCCCTGTCGACATGACTGTCCTTTCCCACAGCATGACTTTCCGCAACAAATTCCATCCGCACCACAGCACCACTTGTTGGCAGAATCCGCGCAGCAGACACCACACCCTCCACAATAGTTGACGTTATTTCCAAAACAAAAGTTTGTCCCGTTTGATAGACAATCTCGACGTGAAAGCTGGATCTGATTTTGGTTGCCTGTTATGTTTAGTGTGAACGCCGGGGTTCCGGGAATCGACGGTTGCACAACTCCCAGTCCCATCCAGTGATCTTTGTCGTCACATGGTGGTGGTGCTGCTGCCGCTGCTTGCTCCAAGAATGCAGCGTTTTGTGTGGAAGAGTGTGACGAGGATGATAAGCCGACGATGGCGGCGGGACAGAGTAGTATACCGAAGACCAATCCCAGTATGGGGTGACTTCCTATACGGGCCATCTTAACGGCATCGCTAGTGTGTGATAGACAAAGACGCCGTTGACCAGCAGCGACCCGCTAGACTAGTAGAGAACAAGAAGCAGAAAGGACTCGCATAGGCCAGTTGAAGGAGGGTGGCGAGGTTGTGCGTACAGCCTTATACGTACTCGGGCCATATCGAAGCGTCAGCGACAAGGCTAACGCACGTGGTGGTGGCATGCTGCCACCAGGGGGCCAACACCAACTCCATGACCGAGATCTGGGGGTCTGGTCTACCGTTACCATGGGCCAGGGCAGTTGGCGGATAGTGATCCCCGGATACAACCAATAATGAACGTGCGGAGCGTAAGAAAGATCGAATGGATGCATGTGGGAACTTGGACATGAGTATGAGTGCTGCAATAACCGACGCGGAGATTCTGTGGGGGGACTGTGGCTCTAGTTTGGAGAGTGAGTTTAGTTTACAGATTTGCAGACGACTTGTTTGCAAATAATAAAAAAAACTCAGCTGTAAGAATAGACGAAAATAGTAGAAATGTATAGCTACTGCCGTTGCCACCGAGTCGTCGACCTGCATCGTCTGAACGACTTGTGTTGCCTCAGTTATCAACATGGCTGTGAGGACCAGGCCGCAGTCGGTTCGGAGCCAGTCATCCCAAGAGTCATCAGTTGAGGGAGAAAAAAGAGGCCTGATCACATCAGCCCTTATCCTCTTTTGCTTTCCATTTTACTTTTTTTTTCACCTGGCAACATACAAGCATCATGTTGTAGTGCGGTCCCTCAAAATGGAAGTATGGCAAGTCTAGCCCAAAGATCGAGTCATTGGGCAGCTGAAGGGAAGGCAACCCACAGCTATCCAATAGTCCAACAGATTTTATATCTGGGCTGTAAGGTGTGTTCCCACCATGGTGACGCCGCATAGCATGGCACTGCATGAGCTGACCCGAAATGGCTACATTCTTGAAGGCAAATGGGTAAAAAAAAGCCAAGGCCGAACAAAGAAAATTTAATCTAGACCGGCCTGAGAAGACTGGTCTGTCTGCTTTGGATGAGACGCGAAGAGATGATGAGAAAATAAAAAGAAAGAAAGAAAGAAAATGCATGACGAACGACAGAGGTGAGTGAGTTTTGCCATCGCAAGTCTGTGGTACCTTATACGGTTTGGGTTCAGGGAGCTTATCCGCATTATGCAAACTGCTGCCGAGGATCCATGTCTAGAAAAATGAGTACCAAGTACATGGTGCGCGGACACAGTCAGCGTGTATCATAGATGCGGGTGAAACAAGTCAGAGAGAAGAGCTCAAAGACACACATACTTGCCGCCTGCAGCTTGCTAGGTGTTGAAGCCGCTGAGAACGAGACCCGGAAGCATTGACCGGCGCGCATTGGCCGACGGGCCAAGGTCTCACTGATCATGTATGTCGTTATTCCCGTTGTGTACCCATTATGCCTGGATTATTTCTCCAACGCAAACGAAAGGGGCGGTAAATGGACGAAATGTTGACATTAGAATGGTCATCGAAACGGGCAGTCTGAACTCTGAACAAGTAGATATCCGAATTTGACCATCACAAAATAGTTCTGTCTAGATTCCTTGGTCCTATCTGGACGATATGAAGGTAAAGCAGGGAAGGGCATCAAGTACAAAAAAAAAAAAAAAAAGTAAATCAGATATTCTCCGGGCCGATGATATAGGCAGATTAGTCTGATTGGCCGCGGAAAGCCTGAACTTGCACTGGGCCTAGACTAGAACTATGCTAGATTAGAACTTAGAACTAGAATAGAAGAGTTCGCAGGATAATGTAGAAAAAACGTATTCGGCCGAAGCAGCAAGGCAGTCCTGGGGGAATTGTATTATTGTCAATGGCTCCCGGTGCCCCCGAGGCCTCAAAGGTAAAGTAAATCGTGCCAACGGTGCAAAAAAGGATAAGAATGCGGACTAATGCTTTTAATGAATCAAAACAGCACATGTCAAGACGCACACTGGATCTGGATTGTGATGACAATTTCAATACTTACTGCAATTCCCGGTAGAGCTCACTACTCTCCACCCCACCAACCCACCTAACCCACTATAATGTCCCCCACCCCACCAACGCAGCATCCATCCGAGAAGTCAATCTCCAACTGCCAGTTGGGAAACTGCCCACGATCCTTCTGCACCTTTTCATGAGAGTAATTTTCACATGTCGCCCGACAAAAGCTGACTACTCGCCCGGTTACACTTACTGAGTGACTGCTTCTATCCAGTTACTTGCCTAAGGCACTTATCCCCTAGGTAGGTAGATAGAAGCTGTTTCAGCTGGAGTGGCGATATTCGGGGGTTCAAGGGAACAAGTCCGCCGCCGCATCGGACGATCCGAGCCTTGTTGATTTTCTGCCCAAAAAAATATAAAAAAAAAAAAAAGATTAAACTGGCGCCCCCTTGAGCCGCTCTCCCGCGTATCTAGAATGGAAATCGACGATATCCTCCGCGAGGTTGATCCCGACTTTGATGCGCTGCCGTCAGAGAGACGCGACCTGCAGCTCCTCACGCGCGCCTGGGTTGCGGAGCGCTCCGCTCCCGAACTCCTCGAGTAGGTGTCCCCTCCTGGTTTCCCACCGCAAGTAACAATTTATGCATACTTTTGTCTAGACCCAAATTTCCCTGACCTTTTGTCTATAATGTCCCTGTGCTTTTGCGGTGTGCAGGTGGCCGTCAGACGGGCTTTTCGAGCGCATCAACGATCGTATAAAACAGCAGATCGAGCATGTCGAGGACATGACTGGAAATATGGATCCCAAGACCAATTTTGCCCTCATAGTTATCCAGACCGAATTGGAGAGGTACAAGTTTCTAGTTAGAAGCTATCTCCGTGCAAGAATGGCCAAGGTAGCCAGCCCCCTTATACACGACACGCGAATGCCTGTTTCTCTCTACGCCCACTGTCGTTTTGCTAGCTGACAGGCGTACCTCTCTCTCTATCTCTCTCTTTTCCCCAGATTGATAAGCATACTCTGCACTACCTATCGACGCCGTCCCTTCGCGGCAGACTTTCTGAAACCGAACTAGCCTATGCCACGAGGCACCAAGCCTTGTTGCATAACCACTATTTGTCTTCGTTCCTGGCATCATTCCCACCTGCCCTCCAAAACCTCAACGACACGGCCGGCAACATAAGCATGATCGACACGCCCGATTTGGACTCTGCAGTTTTTATTCGGTTGCTACGTGATGCCTTCGTAGAGGGCAAGGGCACAGACTCTGACGGGGCCATGGAAGGCAGAGATGGCGACATCCTCATCCTTCGGTGGTCAGATGCCAAGCCTTTGGTCGATGAGGGCAACGCGGAATTGGTCTGAACCGATCGACCCAGTGTCAATTCTTCTTGCTGCTGGGAGTAAAACAATCCCATCACCATTCGTCATCCCCCCCTCCATACTCCAGCGTTGGCGTCCAGCCCAATACGGTTACGGAGTATAAATGGCTACAATTTCAGCCACAGGGTCCGGATCAGCAAGCTGAAAATTATGGAGTAAATAAACCCAGGCAGGACAGGGCGCAGGGAGCAAGCCTCAAGCAGTTTTTTACTTTTCACCGACAGGCAATGCATTATGCGAATAACAAAAAAAAAAAAAAAAACTCGACTTGGCGCACGCACACTAAGCACATCATGCGCCCGCCGACGGGCATCCACCTACGGGGTACTGTCATGTCCACAACGATAAAGCTAGAACTGCCAGGTGTTCGGTGTAGGAAGGGACCTTCGAGTTTGGTTAGGTATAGATCAAGAGTCCCAATGGGGGACACGGCGGACGAAAACTGAGGATGAAAATCGGTAGGGGTGGTCTCCTTCGTGGGAGTCTCTGATGTGCCTGGACGAAAAGCAAAGTACCGAGTCCAGAAATCCGGAGGTAACTGTATCCGAAAAGTCGGTATTCAAGGCGATCACAAACAACCGGTGAAAGGAAGTGTGGCTGGAGATCAACTCTTCTCGAACAATAACGGCCAGAGATTATGGTTAGCTACCTAGCTGCCTGCGCAGTTCAGTCGAGTCTCATACGTTGATACGGTACGATGTAGAAATAAGCAATCACGGAGATGAGTGCCACGCTAGGAAAGAGAAAGAGAAAGAGAAAAGCAAAAGAGAATGTGGACATCCAAGCCTACGGAGTATCCGTACAGTAGGTGCATTTGTTATTTAGGCGTTGGCTGTGTGGCAAGCCCATGAGTGCATGTGGCTCAAGGCAATATAGACAGACTGTTGGCATGTGTTGCATACAGAACCTGATAGGTACAAGACCTACTACTGTACGTACTGTAGTAGTTTGTACTACTGAAAGGAAATTCAAACTTAAACACGGGAACATTGGTTGCGTGAGTGGAACATGGACGGGAACTCCGTTCCTACGATGGTGCGCAATACCACGCTATCTTGGGTAGAGTGGGCACGCCAGGGCATGGCCTACCCTGGAAGCAGTGATCGCGAACCAGAAGACGGCCAAACTCAATATGACGCCGACTTCAACTTGTTCTCCAGGGTAACAGCTCCCTTCGGTTGTGTTGACATACCCACAAAGTGGAACTAGGATCACAAGGCAAAGGACGCCTCTACCGAAGCACCCATATTGACGGGCATGCCGTATTAAGTAAAAAACACTGAGGCTTGAATCAAGACAAGACGACGGTTCAGCCAAGTAGCTGGTGGAACGACTGTTTTGTCAGTTTGTCGCATTGTTTCAAGGGAGATAATATAGTACTGATGTCATGGCGTGCTTGGTTCAAAGCCCAGAACCCATGGAAAATTTTCTTATTCTTTGGCAGCTGTTTGGTTGTGACCATAGCTAGGCTGTCAAGGCGTTGCAGCCCTGTCAGGTGGAGAAAATGAGCATGAATTGACAAGATAAAAGAAAACACAGAAACAATAAAATCTAAATAGATTTTGACCTGCAAACTGACTAGCAAAAGACGAAAAAAAAGTAAGAAAAGGAATTTAACCTACCTAGGTAGTGATCACGACGTTGCTCGGCATCCAACAAAAAGCAACCTTTTCCACGAAAATTCACGTGTACATTTGGCCCCTTCGATCGTATTCTAAATCAGAACCGCTCAAGCCGCACATCTGGCGTCGCCCGGGGATGCACTAAAATAATACCGTACAAGTAGCGTGTATGTACCACTTCAGGGGTGGGAATACGGGGCGATGGTTCATGTTCATTGGATACAAAGGTGCGGCTGGAGACAACAACATCGAAGAATACTAAATCGATTCGAGGATAGAAGACGCGGAGGCGAAAAGAGGAGGAGGAGGGAGAGGGATGGACCGCAAGTGGTGCTTGCATCCGTGGTGTCAACACGAGAGGATCTCCCTCCCCGCAAGAACGAACGGGACCATTTGACGTGCATCATTGGTTAGAGAGGACGAGGGGCGCCACCCCATCGGGAGATTCTATTGTGTAATTTTAAAAGAGTACCATGTAGTACTATCACTTGATTTTTTTTTTCTTGTCCCCAACGCTCGGTCGTTTTCTCCTACGAGAACCTGGTTTCTTTTTGTTTCTGACTGTTTAATGGACCTATTATGTACTACGGGAAGACCTAAACCCGGATGGCTTTTCTGGTCACTATGGATTTTCATGTATCCATAGCAGGCATACCCCTTTTTCGATCTTTGTTTGCAACGTGCCGCTAGCAGCTTGCTTTCCTCACCATTGATTGCACTGTAATATAACTAGAATTAGTAGAAAGCAACCTATACTGAAGCCACATGGAAGCCGCGCGCGTGTGCCAGTTTCACATAAGATCGGGGAAAGTGGTAGGTACAAGGAACAAGAAAAATTGGGAAATTTCGGGAAGCAGCCCGTTTCTGGATGGGGCGCCAACACTGAGAACCCGTCAACCCCCAAGTAGGGAGGTACCTAATTTACATTTTTTTCTCCGTACCGTAACCTAACTTCTAGACCAAGACACGTAAAAAAAAAAAAAAAAAAAAAAAAAGTCTCCCGGCGGCATGGCGGGTCCTTTGGCCTTAGCTACATGGATCACACAAACTAGCCCCATCAATCATCACACTTGCCTTGGTGGACCCCTTGTACAGTACGGTGGAAGAGCCGGGTTAAGGGGTCGATGGAAGAAGAGAGACTGGGCAGGCCTAAGGTCGCTTCCAATTGTTATTTATTATCTCCTCCGCGTCCACATTGACTATGGCACCTTAGAAGTCTTCTTTCCTCCCCATCGCCTGTTCTCACTCGTTTAGACTCGCGGCAACGACACAACCGACTTTCGTTTACACCCTTGACTACCAGACCTTCGCTGTGTTTTTGGAAGCTTCAATAACTCCAACATACCTACCTTACCTAATTAGTATTATTCTTCTACATACTTAATCCGCCACCATGCGTTTCTCCGTCATCCTTACCGGCACCTTCGCCGCCGTCGCCATGGCCCAGGCCACTACCAGCAGCGGCACTCCCACCACTGCTTCTGCCCCTACCGCCGTGGGCATGACCCCCCAGCAGTCGTCTGCCCTTGCCTGCCTCGACAAGTGCAACGCCTCGGACGTTAACTGCAGGGCCGCCTGCAACGGCGTAAGTTGAACCAGCAACATGATAAAGCCATTGATGTCTAGAAACGGCTTGCTAACATGGACGTTGCAACTACAGGTTCCCTACCCCAGCGACGGACAGGTCAACTCCACCAACCAGTGTGTGGCTGACTGCTCCAAGCAGTACGGCAACGGCACTGAGGCCGACAACACCAAGTTCATCAAGTGCTCCGACGACTGCATTGGCAAGAACTACTGGAACCCCAGCAGCGGCACCCCCAACCCTACCGGCAGCTCGGGCAGCAGCAACGGCAACAGCAACAGCAACAGCGCTAGCTCGGGCAGCAAGACCACCGGTGGCTCCACCGCTACCGGCACTGGTGCGAGCTCATCTGCTACTGGCTCCAGCGCTGCCGAGGTCCTCCGCATCGGCTCTTCGGTTGCTGGAGTTGTCGGCTTCATGGCTGCTCTTCTGGCCATGTAAGATGAGACATGGTTTTGACGCGCAATGATGGGTGACGGTGGCATATGGTTCAATTTAGCGTTGCTTTGACGGAAGTCTTTGTTGTACCGAAAGGTCCTCGAGCATTATCGAGTCTAGAGCTCTCACATACTAAATACTTAATGCGACGGTTGTGTCATAATATTTTCTTGCGGGTACACTTCCACATGTGACGCCTCTTTATGAATTTTTTCCTGTGACTTTATGATCTACTTGTCTTGACGGGGGTGATGTCCGTTATCCATGGGAGTCCCATCTTCTTCATCTCGACAGCCAACTGGAACAGGTAATCGAGGCTGAGGTTCAAAGTTAGCTTAGCCCATAGTCGGTCTTGGGCGTGATTTGGCTCAAAACACTCACCTCTCACACTGCGTCTTGGCCTTGTGAACATTGTCACCCCAAACGTATACACCATGGCGACGAACCAGCACTGCGTAGGTATCAGGGTATTTATCCATGGCCTCCTCGAGGAATTCGGTAAGGTCTTCCTCGTGGGCCGTGTTCTCAATGACGGGAATACGAAGCGTGTCGTGATAGCCAAGATTGCCAACCTTTTCGAAGCCTTTACCAAAGCCCTTGATCTGCTCAATGTTGTTGATGCGGAACTCGCGCACATCTTCTGCCCCGCCGGGACCGCCGCCCGCCTCGAGGATCAAAGTCACAAGGACGGCCCATTGGCTGTGCGTGTGAATGCAGCAACCGGCACGACGCTTGGTGAAGGCGGCCAGGAACAACGGCGTGCACTGTGAAGGCTTGTAGCACGGTGGGCTGCGGAGGTAGACCCTGTCCCGGAGGCTGGCGGTCTGGGCCGCGAGAGACAGGACATAAATGTCCGCGGCCTTCATGAGCTCCTTTTGAACCCCGGATGGAGCGATGTAAACAAGGTCACTGGCAGGTTGATGATAACGTGCGTCAGCCCAGGGGATCACATGACTTTCATCTGCAACGTTAATTTAGTCAAGGCTTTGAATATTTACTTTTCGCGAATGGAGCATCCTCCTCCAGTGCCCGTAACCCAACCAAGCGTCCAGAATTTAGCACACAAGGACGGAATCAGGTTGGCAGGGTGGTCTGGATTATCTGAGAGCACAAGGTGGTCGTTGTTACTGTCGTCGGACGACATTTTGCCTGATTGCTTGGTCGATTTGGGGGGAAGGGATTTTCTAGTCTCGGTGGCGGGGTTCACCAATTGGAGTATATTTCTTTAGTGCTAGTAGGATTTGTCAGGAACCGTACAGGCAGTTAGGGTATTTGATTGATTATGAGCCGTCACACCAAGTGCTGGCCTGCAAGAGTGGCTGCTCGACGGTCAGTAAGTGTTAGGGAATCTCGTGAAACTAAAATTCGCGGCAATCGAACCGAGCCCGATGGTGATAGAGTTTAATTGCAAAACATGAGGCTAAATGTGTAAAGTCCCTGAGCAGTACGTGGTAATTATTTTGCGGACTTTTCCGTACGCAGGCCTTTCACAGTGGGTGGGTCTCGGTAGCTCTCCATTACGAAGTACAGTACATGTAATGGCGGCTCACCCAATCACAGGATGCTACTTCATTTCTAAACTAGGTAGGTACCTAATTCTGAGGCACTAGACGCACTCTCACCTCATCTCTACTATGGTAGTACTGAGTATCAGTCGTACATGAGTAAGCCAGAGAGAGGTCACTTGGGTTCGCTACGTAACCACTTGTCCACTTGTCCACTTGTCACCATTGTCAAGAATACGAAACTGGAGTTTGGTTTAATTGCACATCGAGCTTTGCAAATGCCCACCCAAAAGTGGCACATCTTCTTTGTGTAGCAGCTATTTCTAGTTCAATGCGTTATTGTGAGCAAGAGAATAATTCACGGCTGTACCTACGGTGAGGTAGGTATGTAACTAACAACTGTGCTAATCCTGACTACCTATGCCATTGGCCAATTTCAAAGTACAGCCAAGACCATGTTAGTGCCGCAGGCGGTAGTTGTAAGTGAAACCAACGGCTTCATTTCAATGATATGTCCGTTCGCGTTGTTCAATACATTACTAGCATTAGCATTAGCTGGGGAGACCCGATTTTCAAGCTGGGACTTGCTAGAAAGCTAGAAAGATGTCTTGGGTGCCTTGGATGGCTGCAGTACGCAATCCGAGGTTAGGCTTGGTCATTGAGTTCATGAAGGAAGAATACCAAATTTGATCGTAGGGAGGTTAAGCAGTTCATGCTTGATAACGGTTTATTTGGGTAATCACCGTATTATCAGATATACCCTGCGTGCAGCTGATGTGGGCACCTACCTACCTAAGGTAGGTAGGTACCTGACATCTTGCATTGCAAGATTTCGCTATCTGTGGTGTGGAAGCAACACTTCTCTGTACTGAACCTAGACAAATAGGCAATCCAATCGCTTGTTACACCTCGTTGTAATTTCTAGCCAGGAAGACCTCGGTATTGACTTGATACCTGCATCTGCATCTGCATCAACATAGACGTTGACACATTCAGATCCCCAGAGTCAATGCACAAGACCCCGATCCCTAACGATGCCGAAATTCGTAGAAGATGACAGAAGCAAGCTGAAGCAACATGTTGTTCTCCTCCTAGCCCCGCAATGAGCTCCTAGTTAGAGCAGGCCCACTCCCCGTGCTACTTGCACCCAAGCCGGGCGGAACCACACCCCAATTGAGCATGAGCCGCCAAAAACTGTAATGCAGATTGGAGAGAACTGACCACATATTTCTGCCGGCCCAGGCTGTGAGCGACCAGAAAAAAAGGACACGTTCCAGCAAGCTTCCCGAGCGATCCCATATTCAAATAACAGCCCACGCACCCAACAATTCTCTAGGCCCTGAGTCACGGAACTGTTTTCTTCTTTGTGTGCGCGTGCCTGGAGCAGACGAGGTTCTGCTAGCTTCACTTTTCACTTTTGACTCCCGCATTCGATCTGTTCATTCTGTTCTTGATACCCTTTCCTTCATTCCACCCACATCACACCGCCAAGGAGCTCTCTCAAAATGCAGTATCGCTTCATCGCAGCTGCGCTGTCTACAGCCAGCCTCTTTGTCGGCACCTATGCCGCCGACGATGCTCAAAAGGTCATCAAGGATGATGCGACCGCTGCTTCCAGTGCTGCCCCGAGCTCTACAAGCCCAGCAGAGCCGGAGCTTGCCACATTCAAGGTAAGCCATTGGTACTCCGCCTTCCCGTTGCATTCTCCTACATATGCACGAATGCTATGTCTGCAGTCTCTTTTCTTTTTTTTTATTATTTAGTTATTTGTTTATTTTTTACTTGAGTTTAGACGTATCCTAACTGACATATTTACCACTGTTGCAGCCTACAACGCTCAAGGCTCCATTCCTAGAGCAGTTCACCGACGACTGGGCCACGCGATGGAAGCCATCGCATGCCAAGAAGAACATGAAGGGATCCGGAAAGGATGAGGAGGAGTGGGCTTTCGTCGGCGAATGGGCTGTTGAGGAGCCTACCGTATACAAGGGCATGGAGGGCGATAAGGGTCTCGTTGTCAAGAACCCAGCAGCCCACCACGCCATCTCGGCCAAGTTCCCCAAGAAGATTGACGCCAAGGGCAAGCCTTTGGTTGTTCAGTATGAGGTTAAGCTTCAGAGTATGTTTTTGACCCGCGCTACACAGTTTAACATGCGCCTAAAGGCGCACTTGAGACCACTTACATACTGACACGCTATTCTTTTCCTATAGAGGGCCTTGAGTGCGGTGGCGCCTACATGAAGCTCCTCAGGGACAACAAGGCTCTTCACCAGGAAGAGTTCAGCAACACCACTCCCTACGTGATCATGTTCGGTCCCGACAAGTGCGGCCACACGAACAAGGTTCACTTTATTTTCAACCACAAGAACCCCAAGACGGGCGAGTACGAGGAGAAGCATCTGAACAGCCCGCCCACTGCTCGCATTGTCAAGACCACCGAGCTCTACACCCTGATCGTTCACCCGAACAACACCTTCATCATCCAGCAAAACGGAGAGCAGGTAAAGGAGGGCAACCTCCTGGAGGACTTTACCCCTCCGGTTAACCCTCCCGCGGAGATTGACGACGCCAAGGACAAGAAGCCCGATGACTGGGTTGACGAGGCGCGTATCGCTGACCCCGAGGCTAAGAAGCCAGAGGACTGGGACGAGGATGCCCCGTACGAGATTGTTGATGAGGAGGCTACCAAGCCTGAGGACTGGCTTGAGGATGAGCCTTTGAGCATCCCCGACCCTGAGTCCAAGAAGCCCGAGGACTGGGATGACGAGGAGGATGGCGACTGGGTCGGCCCTACTGTTCCCAACCCCAAGTGTGGCGAGGTTTCTGGCTGTGGTCCCTGGACTAAACCCATGATCAAGAACCCGGCCTACAAGGGCAAGTGGACCGCGCCTCTCATCGACAACCCTGCCTATAAGGGCGAGTGGGCTCCTCGCAAGATTAAGAACCCTGACTACTTTGAGGACAAGACCCCTGCCAACTTCGAGCCTATGGGAGCTGTGAGTATTTTAGGTTTCTCTGCAGATGAAGTATATGACTAGAGGGAAACCTGCTAACAACACCACTATTTATAGATCGGCTTTGAGATCTGGACCATGCAAAACGACATCCTTTTCGACAACATCTACATTGGCCACTCCGTCGAGGAGGCCCGCAAGTTTGCCGAGGAGACCTTCTTCGAGAAGCACCCTATTGAGCAGCTTCTTGAGCTCGCTGAGAAACCCAAGGAGGAGGAGCCACCCAAGCCTACTGGCGAGAAGACTCCTCTGGAGGACCCCGTCGGCTACGCCAAGGAGAAACTCGACCTGTTCCTCAGCATTGCCAAGGACAGCGTTCCGGAAGCTATTCGTCTGGTTCCCCAGGTTCCTGCGGCTGCAGGTGCCATCCTTGTCACCCTGATTGCACTCCTCTCGGCTGTTCTCGGTGGTGGCTCGGCTGCCCCGGCCGCTAAGAAGGTTGCCTCGGACGCCAAGGACAAGGCCAAGGATGTCAAGGCTTCTGCCGTGGCCACCGGAGCTGAGGTTAAGGAGGGCGCTACTAAGCGTGCCACCCGCAGCCAGCAGTAAGGCGAAGTCGCGGGGGGACGGTGGGAGTTGAGGAAGAATGGCTTCATAAAAGTCTGAAAAAAAGACATGTTTTTAAAGCCATGACGAATGTTTACCGAGCAATTTGCCTATGAAGTTTACAAACCGGGACTAGGAGTTTTCTGTCTTTTGCACCACTTGGTTCAACTGGTATTTCCCGATTAATAGGCGCGGTATCTGATTTCGGGTGTATTTTTATGGCATCGGGAGATAGTAGCTAGTGAATATATGAAAAAAGCGAAGGTCTTTTTCCTTGTGGGTATGTCGTTTCAAACATGATAATGCTTAGCAGCTTAGGCCACTCCGTACAGAGTCAAGGCACCCATTTGCGCGAGTAGGGTGAGGTAGTAGTTCTAGACTCTAGAACTAGATTAGTGGGTATTTAATTCAGTTCTTTGCTGGGACCAGGCTCGCTTTGTTTGACTGCTTGGCGGTGTCTCTCGATTGTAGGCTCCCCACACATTATGATTGCGGGGCCCCAGCGCCACTAGACCCCTTGAAGCAAGTACAGCCGAACAGCAACTCGGTTTGAGGCGGCACAAGTTCCGATAATCGGGGTGTATTTATGAGGGGGGGATTGCCACTTGCTTTGGTCTTTGTCTATGACGGGGGGCAATGACTACTTCTTCTTTTTTTGGATTCTGTTTATTGTAACTATCACAACTCAATTGGGCCGTGTGTCTAGGAGGATTTTCTACCGGTGTTTCTGGCTCTACTTTTAGCTGCAAGTAAGTCCAACATGTTCTCAAGTGGTCCTATGGAACCCGACAAGCGCGTTACTAGCTCAGTAGGTACCTACTTACTAACATGGATGGCTAAGGTTCCTCCTACCTAACATTTAACTACAAAGTACCTACCTACCCAACCACCCCCGCCGCTGCATCTCCAAGGGTCAATCAGTCGGCAGTTCGTCGGGTCCCTTGGCTACATACCTACCTTACTCTAGCAGATAGATACACCTACTCTTCGTCACCGCCTCTATCGTGCTTGCTTTTCCAAACAAACGTTGCCTCCTTGTTCCGCTGCCCCC